>NC_081394.1:2064307-2254307 GCF_030684315.1 Stegostoma tigrinum | reverse complement strand
AGAGAGTGTTTGTGTAGGTTTGAGAGAGTGTGTGTGTATGTTTGCAACAGTGTGTGTGTGTTTGCAAGAGTGTGTGCGCGTGTGTTTGCGAGAGTGTGTGTGTTTGCAAAAGTTTGTGCGTGTGTGTTTGCAAGAGAGTGCATGTGCGTTTGCGCAAATGTGTGCGTGTGTTTGTGAGAGTTTGTTGTTTGTGAGAGTGTGCGTTTGCAAGTATGTGATTCTGTATGCATGTGTGAACATGTTCGTGTGCGTGTGCATGTGTGTGCCAGTCAGTATGTATCTGTGTCTGTGTGAGAGAGCTTGTGTGAGACTGTGTGTGCGCGTACATTTGTCAGTGTATGTGGCTGGATGTATGCATTTGTGTGTGTGAGAGAGTGTGTGAGAGAAAATGTGTGTGTGTGCGTGTGAGAGTGTGTGTGTGAGTGTGAGAGAGTGTGTGTGTGTGAGAGAGAGTGCGAGTGTGTGTGTGTGCGTGTGTGTGAGTGTGAGAGAAAGAGTGCGAGTGTGAGAGAGAGTGTGTGTGTGAGAGAGTGCAAGTGTGTGAGTGTGTGTGTGTGTGTGAGTGTGAGAGAAAGAGTGCGAGTGTGAGAGTGTGTGTGTGTGAGTGTGAGAGAAAGAGTGCGAGTGTGAGAGAGAGTGTGTGTGTGAGAGAGTGCGAGTGTGTGAGTGTGTGCGTGTGTGTGAGTGTGAGAGAAAGAGTGCGAGTGTGAGAGAGAGTGTGTGTGTGTGAGAGAGTGCGAGTGTGTGAGTGTGTGCGTGTGTGTGAGTGTGAGAGAGAGAGTGCGAGTGTGTGAGTGTGTGTGAGTGTGAGAGAGAGAGTGCGAGTGTGAGAGAGTGTGTGTGAGAGAGTGCGTGTGTATGTGTGTGTGTATTCGTGTGTATATGTGTGTGTGTTTGTCTATGTGAGAGTGTGTTTGTGTGTGTGTGTTTGTGTGTGTGAGTGTGTGTTTGTTTGTGTGTGTGTGTTCACGTGTATGTGTGTTTGTGTGTGTGTGTGACTGTGTGTGTGTGTGTGTGTATGTGTGTGTGTATTTGTGTGTGTGTGTGTGTGTGTGTGTGTGTGTGAGAGAGAGAGAGAGAGAGAGGGAACAGCTCAGACTGAGAGACAGCACCTTTGCTCCCACACAGCAAAAAGAGCTTTTCCCTTCAACACTCACCGAGCCTGCGAGCCCTCCTCGAACATCCTCTCCTTGGCTTCCTTGAAGAGCTGGAGAGCTTGCTTCGATTTATTCGCCAGGTTCTGGAGACAGACGCTGAAGTAGCCAATGTCCCAGAGCAGGTCCAGCTTCGCCTCGTAGTTGGAGACGATGAGCTTGAGGTGGGAGCAGGTCTCGGGCAAGATCTCCAGGAGGTAGGGAGGGCTGTTCTTGAGCTGCAGCCGTGGGTTCTGGCAAAGTTTCAACAGCTTCTGCAGCAGCTTGTGAACTTTCTCCAGCATTCGCCTGTCCGCTCTGGGACTGTCCAGCTCAAACGGGTGCGCTCCTCGGGGTACCATGTACCTGGATGATGTAGCCATGCTGCTCCCCCTGAAATATATCTACAAGCATTTTTCTTTTGCTGATTTCAAGCCATTATTTTAGACACACACTTCCTGCTTCACCAAGGCTCAGCACCTCAGGCGTGACAGAGAAAAAGGCGAGGCAAATTCAGTGAACAATGAACGACTCTATGAAGGCTGGGCTGGTTAAACCACAAATGCTTGTGTCTTTCTGAAGAAGGTAGAGTGTGTTAATTGACAGTGTGCGGTGAGTCTGCAGGAAGGGTCAGTGAAGCAGAGCAGGGATGCACAAATGGAGACATGCCAGGTTAAATTTTATACTTCTCACGAAAGTTAAATGACAATGAACAGGTCAAGCCATCAGCTTTGGACAGCCAGCTGTAAGGCCAGGGAGAAAATTTCTGGGCGCAGCAAACTCCCCCAAGCAGCGGTTTGGTCAAAACGGGATGATCTGCTGTGCTGACACTACTCATGGTTGGGAGGTTCACAGGGACGTCCCCCCAGCACCCATGCAAATCAGACACCACAGGAGAATTTAATAAAGACCATTCAGGGTCAGCAGGAGCTGCAGGAATGGTCCGACAGTGCCCACTCCCTCAGCACTGACCCTCCGACAGTGCCCACTGCCTCAGCACTGACCCACCGACAGTGCCCACTCCCTCAGCACTGACCCACCGCCAGTGCCCACTCCCTCAGCACTGACCCTCCAACAGTGCCCACTCCCTCAGCACTGACCCTTCCACAGTGCCCACTCCCTCAGCACTGACCCTCTGACAGGGCCCACTCCCTCAGCACTGACCCTCCGACAGTGCCCACGCCCTCAGCACTGATCTTCCGACAGTGCCCACTCCCTTAGCCTGACCCTCCGACAGTGCCCACTCCCTCAGCGCTGACCCTCCGACAGTGCCCACTCCCTCAGCGCTGACACTCCGACAGTGCCCACTCCCTCAGCACTGACCCTCCGACAGCGCCCACTCCCTCAGCACTGACCCTCCGACAGTGCCCGCTCCCTCAGCACTGACCCTCCGACAGAGCCCGCTCCCTCAGCACTGACCCTCCAACAGTGTGGCTCTCCCTCAGCACTGACCCTCCAGCAGTGCAGTGCTCCCTCAGCACTGACCCTCCGACAGTCCCCACTCCCTCAGCACTGACCCTCCAACAGTGCCCATTCCCTCAGCACTGACCCTCCGACAGTGCCCACTCCCTCAGCACTGACCCTCCAACAGTGCCCACTCCCTCAGCACTGACCCTCTGACAGGGCCCACTCCCTCAGCACTGACCCTCCGACAGTGCCCACGCCCTCAGCACTGATCTTCCGACAGTGCCCACTCCCTTAGCCTGACCCTCCGACAGTGCCCACTCCCTCAGCGCTGACCCTCCGACAGTGCCCGCTCCCTCAGCACTGACACTCCGACAGTGCCCACTCCCTCAGCACTGACCCTCCGACAGCGCCCACTCCCTCAGCACTGACCCTCCGACAGTGCCCGCTCCCCCAGCACTGACCCTCCGACAGAGCCCGCTCCCTCAGCACTGACCCTCCAACAGTGTGGCTCTCCCTCAGCACTGACCCTCCAGCAGTGCAGTGCTCCCTCAGCACTGACCCTCCGACAGTCCCCACTCCCTCAGCACTGACCCTCCAACAGTGCCCATTCCCTCAGCACTGACCCTCCAGCAGTGCAGTGCTCCCTCAGCACTGACCCTTCCACAGTGCCCGCTCCCTCATCACTGACCCTCCAACAGTGCCCACTCCCTCAGCACTGACCCTCCAACAGGGCCCACTCCCTCAGCACTGACCCTCCGACAGTGCCCATGCCCTCAGCACTGATCCTCCGACAGTGCCCACTCCCTTAGCCTGACCCTCCGACAGTGCCCACTCCCTCAGCACTGACCCTCTGACAGTGCCCGCTCCCTCAGCACTGACACTCCGACAGTGCCCACTCCCTCAGCACTGACCCTCCGACAGTGCCCCCTCCCTCAGCACTGACCCTCCGACAGTGCCCACTCCCTCAGCACTGAGCCTCCGACAGCGCCAGCTCCCTCAGCACTGACCCTCTGACAGTGCCCACTCCCTCAGCACTGACCCTCCGACAGCGCCAGCTCCCTCAGCACTGACCCTCCGACAGTGCCCACTCCCTCAGCACTGACCCTCCAACAGTGCGGTGCTCCCTCAGCACTGACCCTTCGCCAGTGCCCACTCCCTCAGCACTGACCCTCCGACAGTGCCCACTCCCTCAGCACTGACCCTCCGACAGTGCGGCGCTCCCTCAGCACTGACCCTCCGACAGTGCAGCGCTTGGAATACATAAATCTGTCACTTTTTAAATGTCGGGTTGCAGCCCTTTCCTCTCCCTTTGGTGTTCGGAGTATTTCTGTCTCTGTCTCCCAGCTTGTTTTGTCTGCACCTTTGCTAAAGGATTGGAGCAGGACATTTTTGAAGAGAAAGGAGGCAGAAGGAGAGGTATTGATGCAGCTGACAGCACTTCAGATGTGAGGATTGCCTTCCATCTCTCAGAGGTGGCTTGGCTTCTTTTTGGAGCTAATTTCTTCAAGGTACAGCCTTTCTGCTCGAATCAGGTACAGGCTTTTGATAAATCCCACACTCTCCCACACATCTCAAAGTTTCCCATTTCGTGTTTGGAATAGGGAACTTTATTAAATCTTGACTTACCCTCTCCCTGTTCAGCTTTGTGCTGTGATTTTTCTGAGCCAGGCTGTCTTCGCTTCTCCTGATATTCTCTTGGCAATGCTTATTACTTCTGTAACTAATGCGAAAGTTGCCTTTCATTTGTGTTGCTTTCCTGTTGTCGAAGGCAAATTTACAGATGTCTAATGAGCTGGTGGAAAGGCTAGTGCTGAGTATGAGATGGAATCTGCAGACCTAGCCACTGTGGCAGATTGCAGGTGATGCATTTTGGCAGGAAGAGTAGAGCAGCTGAATGTTATTCAAACGGAGAAAGACTGCAGGACACCGCAGAACAGAGCAGTCTGGGAATACTCATCCAGGAATCACGAAAGCTGGCATTCTAGTTCAGCGGGTAATAGGGAGTACAATTGAAACATCAGCCTTTATCTCAAAGGAAATGGGATATAGAAGTTGGGAATGTCTGGTTGAAACTGTACAAGGCACTTCCAGACCCCAGCTGGAAAGCTGCGAGTTGTATCCAGTATTGGAGGCAGGCCAGAGAAGGTTCATTCAGCTGATCCTGGGAATGGAGGGACTGCATATTGAGGGAAAGGTTGATAACTTGGGCCCGTGCTCACTTGAGTTTCGAAAAGTAAAGAGGCTGACTTATTGTAATATGCATGATTCTTAGAAGGGACTTGACAGGATAGATGTGGAGAGGTTGACCCCCAATTTGTTTGGGAGGGATTAGGTGCAGAAGGGCATCATCTCAAAATAAGGGGTCACACATCGAAGACAGAGATGAGGAGGAATTTCTTCTCTCTGAGGGGAGTGAACCTGTGGAATTCTTTCCTGCAGGGGGCTGTCGAGGCTGGGTCATTGAGTGTATTCAAGTCTGAGAGTGAGAGATTTTTAGTCAGTAAGCAGGAATCAAGGGTCAAGGGAAAAAGGAGGAAAATGAATTTGATGATGGTCAGATAAGCCATGGTCTCGTTGAGGGGCCTACTTCTGCTCCAATGACCAATGGTCTCATGGTTCCTGTATATTACATGATTGTTTAAATAAGCTACACAGTTTGGTTCCCAAGCTACAACTTGATTCACGGGTCTTCGGAATGTCGCCCAAACATTTTGCACACGCAGATAGCATCACTCGATGTTGATGTCGGCCACTTGGTGTAACAAAGGCAGATATCACCTTTGCTTTTGGGGTTAATGCTCCTCCTCATAGGAGTGGCCTAATTCTGGTCCCATGTCCGAAGGCACAAGGCCAAAGTAACGTCAGCTAGCAGTGGGAGACAGCGGGGGGCAGGGGGGGTGGGGGGATTCCCTCACCTAACCTCAGTGGATGTGTGACCTCATGGTCCCGCACACGCGCGATAGGGGCAAGCAAGTGGAAGGGCTTTCTGGTCAATCAGCGCCCCCCCTCACCCCCGGGGAATGGAGGCTGAGGTAGACCTGTCATTGCTGGGTGCCTGGATCTGTTCGTAGGCTGTGCCCACCAACCAGGGTTGTACTAGGGCATGTCTGACTGTTCAACATTTATTGGTCATCCCTAACCACCTCACTGATATCGCTGTGGGTCTGGAGTCACAGACCAGGTAAGGACGGCAGTTTCCTTCCCTAGAGGTGTACAAAATGATCAGTGGTATACATAGAGTGGACAGCCAGAGAGTTTTTCCTAGGTTGGGTGTAGATAATACGAGGGGGCATAGTTTTAGAGTGAGTAGCCGTAGATATAGGGGAGACCTCAGAGGTAGGTTTTTTACTCAGAGAGTGGTCAGGGTGTGGGATGCATTGTTGGAGCGGGGAGTGGAGTCGGCCTCATTGGGGCATTTAAGCATCTATTAGATAGGCATATGGGTGACAGCATAAGGTAGGGGTGGGGGTTAGACAGACCTTAGGTTTCGGGTAAAGGTTTGGCACAACATCGTAGGCCGAAGGGTCTGTACAGTTCTATGTTCTTTAGGGGCATTAGTGAACCAGATGGGCTTTGCCTGACAACCAACAACAGTCTCATGGTCATCATTAGACTCTTAATTCCAGATCTTTTTATTGAATTCAAATTCCACCATCTGCTGTGGTGGGATTCGAACCCAGGCCCTCCGGAACGTTATGTGGGTGTTGGGATGAGCAAGCCAGCGACGACGCCACTCGGCCAGTGCTTCCCCTGGCATTGCCACAATGATGAACAATAATTATTTCCAGCTTGCAGAGCGCCTTAGTTTTAATTTCTGGGTCCATTTGAAGGCTTGACCTTTTCTGACAGGTCTTTCAACGGTGAGAACCTTTCAAGTTGGTACAAACTTCGGCTGGGGTTGCTTCAGAAATGATCAGCGTTGAAGCGAAATATCTTTTATCAGTGTGCGATCATG
The DNA here is from genome assembly GCF_030684315.1 of Stegostoma tigrinum. Classification (NCBI taxonomy): domain Eukaryota; kingdom Metazoa; phylum Chordata; class Chondrichthyes; order Orectolobiformes; family Stegostomatidae; genus Stegostoma; species Stegostoma tigrinum. The sequence continues at coordinate 2,247,812 of NC_081394.1, read as the reverse complement.
AAATTGGCCAATATGTCAGTCATAGTTTCCTGAATGGTTGCAGTAATGAGGACCTCAATTGAAATTTAAAATGAACCTTCAAACATGCATGTTATTTTTAGTACAGCAGCATATTGTCTAAACCCTTCATTCTGATGAGATTCTAAATACAGAGTAAAGCTCTCTCTACACCGTCCCCCATCAAACACGCCCAGAGACAGGGACAGCATGGCGTTAGATACAGAGTAAAGCTCTCTCTACACCGCCCCTGCATCAGACTCGCCTAGGGCAGGGACAGCAGGGGGTTAGAGACAGAGTAAAGCTCCCTCTACACTGTCCCCCCATCAAACACTCCCAGGACAGTGGCAGCACGGGGTTAGATACAGAGTAAAGCTCCCTCTGCACTGTCCCCCACCATCAAACACTCCCAGGACAGGGACAGCACGGGTTAGATACAGAGTAAAGCTCTCTCTACACTGTCCCCCATCAAACACTCCCAGGACAGGGACAGCAGGGGGTTAGATACAGAGTAAAGCTCTCTCTCTGAGATGTTGAAATGCACTATCTGTGCATGATAGTGTGAGAATATGATGGTATAAACTTCGAGCTGCTCAGGGACAGTCTTTCGACAAAGTGCTACATCTGATTGTAGCCTTTGATAAGTGAAGCCATTCAGTTTGAAACTGGTTGTCAGAGCCAAGAGCCCTGAGATTAACTTCCTGTGAGCTGGCTCTATCTGAAGCCTAACCATCTCACGTCAACAGGTCACACAGCAGATCTCAGTAAACATGCCTTTCAATTCACCAACCCTACTCTGCAAACTCACCCCCACCATAATACCCCTCCCTCACACACCTTACAGCCTCTATAGCACACTCCCCACCCTAATACCCCACCCTCACACACCTTACAGCCTCTATAGCACACTCCCCACCCTAATACCCCTCCCTCACACAGCTTACAGCCTCTATATCAATACCCCCACCCTAATACCCCTCCCTCACACACCTTACAGCGCTATAGTACACTCCCCACCCAAATACCCCTCCCTCACACACCTCACAGCCTCTATATCACACTCCTCACCCCAATACCCCTCCCTCACACACCTTACAGCCTCTATATCACACACCCCACCCTAATACCCCACCCTCACCCACCTTACAGCCTCTATAGCACACTCCCCACCCTAATACCCCTCCCTCACACACCTTACAGCCTCTATAGCACACTCCCCACCCTAATACCCCTCCCTCACACACCTTACAGACTCTAAATCACACTCCCCACACTAATACCCCTCCCTCACACAGCTTACAGCCTCTATATCAATCCCCCCACCCTAATACCCCTCCCTCACACACCTTACAGCCCCTATATCACCCCCCACCCTAATACCCCACCCTCACACACCTTACAGCCGCTATAGTACACTCCCCACCCAAATACCCCTCCCTCACACACCTCACAGCCTCTATATCACACTCCTCACCCTAATACCCCTCCCTCACACACCTTACAGCCTCTATATCACTCCCCCCCACCCTAATACCCCACCCTCACACACCTTACAACCTCTATATCACACTCCCCACCCTAATACCACTCCCTCACACACCTTACAGGCTCTATATCACACTCCCCACCCTAATACTCCACCCTCACACACTTTTCAGCCTCTATATCACTCCTCCCACCCTAATACCCCTCCCTCACACACCTTACAGCCTCTATATCACCCTTCCACCCCAATGCCCCACCCTCACACATCTTACAGCCTCTATATCACACTGTCCACCCTATACCCAACCCTCACACACCTTACAGCCTCTATAGCACACTCCCCACCCTAATGCCCCACCCTCACACACCTTTCAGCCTCTATATCACTCCTTCCACCCTAATACCCCTCCCTCACACACCTTACAGCCTCTATAGCACACTCCCCAGCCTAATACCCCTCCCGCATACACCTTACAGCCTCTATAGCACACTCCCCACCATACTACCCCTCCCTCACACACCTTACAGCCTCTGTATCACCCCCGCACCCCAATGCCTCACCCTCACACACATTTCAGCCTCTATGTCATCTCCCCAACCCCAAAGCCCCAACCTCACACACCTTACAGCCTCTAAATCATCTACCCACCCCCACCAAAGAACCCAGCTCCAATCTTACAGTTGATTTGCAATCTGCTTCTGAGGCCATTCAGCCCCTTCCTTTAAACTGTTACACAGGAACAGGAAGCTATTCAGTGCACCCCTCCCCCTCCTCGAGCCTGTTACACTGGAACAAGAGGCCATTCAGCCCATTCGGCCCTGAACATAGCGAGTGTGGTGGTCATTGAGCCCCTAAGTGGGCCACACCAGGTCCAATAGAGGCCATTCAGCCCCTCAACATCGTTACTCTGAGCGATGCAGTCCTGCAGGCAGTGGGGATATAATTTGTCCCTTGTTCCAGTTACTGTGGTCCAAGGTTAAGTTCGCTTCATCTTGAGTCCGTAAGCAGAAATCCTGGCCCCTGCTTAAGTATCAATATTCAGCTCTAATGAGACTAAAATATAGTAACTGGCAAACGCCTCCAAGAGTCATCTATCGGAACTTTCCAGAAGGTGTTTGCCAAGGTACCACACATGAGGCTGTTCAATGCTCTAAGAGCCATGGTGTTGGAGACAGTGCGAGTAGAGGACGGGATAAGCATTGACTGACAGAGGGTTGGGACAAGCTGGAGAGGGGGTGTGTTTTCAGGGTGGCTACCTGTAGCAGTGGAGAGCCATGACAATGAAGGCTGGGACCTGACACAGAATCTGCAGAGGGACACTGACCATCTCAGCCAGGGAGCAGAAGCTTGGCTGACGGAATATAACGTGAGGTGAGGCACTTTGGCAGGAAGAGGAGAGGAACTGAGCCTTACTTAAATGGAGAAAGACTGCGGAAAGCTCCAGAACAAACGGATTCACCCATTTAAGCTGGAGAGGAGAATGAGGAGGAGGAATTTCTACTGTTGGTGGTGTGGGGGTGGGTGGGGGGGAAGTTGGTGATGGGGTGAATCTTACCGCAGACGGCTGGGTCATTCAGTACATACAAGGCTGAGATAGGTTTGTAATGAGTACGGAGGAATCGAGGATTATGGGGGAAAGGCAGGGAATGGGAATTGAGGGTGTTCAGGTCAGCCGCGATCTTATTGAATGGTAGAGCAGATTCGATGGGCTGAATAGCCCACTTCTGTCCCACATGTTATGGTCTACTGAATATCCCGCATTGTAATTGTACCCCAGAGAGAGTATACATTCTGGCCAGTCTTTCAGACAATGTTTCTGGTTGTTCATCGATTCATCAGATGCTTGGCCTCAGCTTTATCACTGGTGTCTTCCTCTCAATGGCTGGTGCAAATTTATTCATTTCTGATCTGTCAACCTCTTCTGTGAAATGTGTAATTCTTATGACTCTGTTCCAGTCCGCGAGTCATAGATGTCTTCAGGATGGAAACAGGCCCTTCGGCCCAACTCCTCCGTGCCGACCCTGATATCCGAAATTAATCCAGTCCCATTCCCCAGCATTCGGCCCATATCCCTCTAACCCCTTCCTATCCATGCCCCATCCAGGTGCCTTTTAAATGCTGTAACTGTACCAGCCCCCACCACTTCCACTGGCAGCTCATTCCATACACGCACCACCCTCTGTGTGAAAAAGTTACCCCTCAGGTCCCTTTTCAATCTTTCCCCTCTCACCTTAAACCTATGCCCCTCTAGTTTTGGGCTCCCCTACCCTGGGGGGAAAAGACCTTGTCTATTCACCCTATCCATGCCCCTCATGGTTTTATAAACCTCTATAAGGTCACCCCTCAGCCCCCGACACTCCAGGGAAAATAGCTCCAGCCTATCCAGCCCCTCCCTGTAGCTCAAACCCTCCGACCCTGGCAACATCCCTGTAAATCTTTTCTGAACCCTTTCAAGTTTCACAACATCCTTCCTGTAGCAGGGAGACCGGGATTGAACACAGTATTCCAAAAGTGGCCCTAACCAATGTCCTGTACAGCCTCAACATGACCCTCCCAACTCCTATACTCAATGCACTGACCAATAAAGGCAAGTGTACCGAACACCTTCCTCACCGCCCTGTCTACCTGCGACTCCACTTTCAAGGAACTATGAACCTGCCCTCCCCCCAAGGGTCTCTTTGTTCAGTGGCACTCCCCAGGAACTTACCATGAAGTGTATAAGTCCTGCTCTGATGTGCCTTTCCAAAATGCAGCACCTCACATTTATCTCAATTAACCTCCATCTGCCACTCCTCGGCCCTTCGGCCCATCTGATCAGAGACCTGTTGTACTCTGAGGGTAACCTTCTTCACTGTCCACTACACGTTCAATTTTGGTGTCATCTGCAAACTTTCTAACCATACCTCCTATGTTCGCATCCAAATCGTTTATATAAATGACAAAAAGCCGTGGACCCAGCACCGATCCATGTGGCACACCGCTGGTCACAGGTCTCCAGTCTGAATAACAACCCTCTAACACCCTCTGTCTTCTACCTTCGAGGCAGTTCTGTAACCAAATGGATAGTTCTCCATGTATTCTGTGTGACCTAACCCTGAGAATGGCATCTAATACCTAACTATATCATCCCTTACAAATATTACATTTCTCTTCACTCCTTCCACCCATGCCATGTGTAACACCATAGAATTGAGCTCAACTTGCTCACCCTTCCCTGCAGTCTGTCCCTCCCCCAGTCCCAGGAGCAGGAAACTTGTAACAAACAGCCTGGATCAGTTGGGCTGAAGAATCTGAGATGACAAGGTGTGGAGCTGGATGAACACAGCAGGCCAAGCAGCATCAGAGGAGCAGGAAAGCTGATGTTTCGGGTCTAGACCCTTCTTCTGAAGAGTGTGTGTCCCTCTTGTACATCTCTATGCTTTGTAAAATGTTTAACATCCACATTAATTAATGAAGGCAGTCAGAGACAGTTGGGTAGGTGGAGCATTGCTGCTGTAGTATGTGGGAGCAGCTGGATGCTGGTGTCATCCACAGTGATTGAATCTATGTGAGCTACTTGAGGAAATTCCGCTCAGAATCGATGAGCTGGAGTGTGAGACACAGACATATCAGCGTGCGGGAGAGGACTGCCAGCCACTGCTTTCGGGAGATTATCCCATTTTCTCAACTAAACTAAACTGTGGATCCTGCTCCCGGCAACTTGCATAGGCACACTCTTCCTGTCCATATCCACAGGGAAAATTTGATGTTGTTAGTGAGTGCAGCTCAGTGTCTGGCTCCCTCTCCCAATCCGTGAGCCAGTGTGGGGTTTCCTCGGTGGGCTCCGATTTCCTCCCACAGCCCAATGATGCGCAGGTGATGTGGGATGGCATGGAGGATATTGCAGAAGTTGGGGAAAGGGGTGGTGGTGTAGGGACTGTAGGAGGGGGTTAAAGGAGGGTCACCGGACCCGCAACCTTAACTCTGATTTCTCTTCACAGATGCTGCCAGACCTGCTGAGCATTTCCAGCAATTTGTGCTTGTGCAGAGGCTATTTGGATAGCCATTGTAAAATGGTCCAGGGATCTGCAGGCTAGGAGGGTTAGCCATGTAAGAGATGGGTGGTAACAAGGTTAGGATGGGCAGTTGCATGAGTGGGCTGCCCTTCAGAGGGCCAGGATGAGCTAGATGGGCAGAACAGCCTCTGTCATGTGGGTTCGATAATATTGGTTTTCAGAATGACCACTTGATCATACCAGGACACGATCTAGTGCCTTGGAATTTCTCACATCATCCCTCTGTTCTCTGTTAAAGCAGCATTTCAAATGATCAAATAGCAGAACTATTCTTTTCAAAGTTATGACACACTGCTCCCCCTGCGGGACATTCCACTTACTGCAGCCGCACTGAGCGCTCGGCCCCTTTAAACCTAACATCACACAGACAACTGCAGTGCGGCCGGGAGCAGATGGGGGCGACAATGAGCAGGAGAAATCACAGGTCAGCTGCACCAGTCACACTGGGACCGACAGAACTGTGTCCCTAAATCCCGCCCCGCAAATATCCCAGGAACCCCCTCCAGACTTTACCCCGCCTCCCCGTCTCTGTAACCCCTCCAGCCCCTACACCCCCTCCCTATCTCTGTAACCCCCTCCAGCCCATACACCCCCTCCCTATCTCTGTAACCCCCTCCAGCCCCTACACCCCCTCCCTATCTCTGTAACCCCCTCCAGCCCCTACACCCCCTCCCTATCTCTGTAACCCCTCCAGCCCCTACACCCCCTCCCTATCTCTGTAACCCCCTCCAGCCCCTACACCCCCTCCCTATCTCTGTAACCCCCTCCAGCCCCTACACCCCCTCCCTATCTCTGTAACCCCCTCCAGCCCCTACACCCCCTCCCTATCTCTGTGACCCCCTCCAGCCCCTACACACCCTCCCTATCTCTGTAACCCCCTCCAGCTTCTACACCCCCTCCCTATCTCTGTAACCCCCTCCAGCCCCTATACCCCCTCCCTATCTCTGTAACCACATCCAGCCCCTACACCCCCTCCCTATCTCTGTAATCCCCTCCAGCCCCTACACCCCCTCCCTATCTCTGTAACCCCCTCCAGCCCCTACACCCCCTCCCTATCTCAGTAACCCCCTCCAGCCCCTACACCCCCTCCCTATCTCTGTAACCTCCTCCAGCTCCTACACCCCCTCCCTATCTCTGTAACCCCCTCCAGCCCCTATACCCCCTCCCTATCTCTGTAACCTCCTCCAGCCACTACACCCCCTCCCTATGTCTGTCACCTCCTGCAGCCCCTACACCCCCTCCCTATGTCTGTCACCTTCTGCAGCCCCTATACCCCCTCCCTATCCCTGTAACCCTCTCCAGTCCCCACATCCCCTCCCTATCTCTGTAACACCCTCCAGCCCCTACACCCCTCCCTATCTCTGTAACCCCCTCCAGCCCCTACACCCCCTCCCTATCTCTGTAACCCCCTCCAGCCCCTACACCCCCTCCCTATCTCTGTGACCCCCTCCAGCCCCTACACACCCTCCCTATCTCTGTAACCCCCTCCAGCTTCTACACCCCCTCCCTATCTCTGTAACCCCCTCCAGCCCCTATACCCCCTCCCTATCTCTGTAACCACATCCAGCCCCTACACCCCCTCCCTATCTCTGTAATCCCCTCCAGCCCCTACACCCCCTCCCTATCTCTGTAACCCCCTCCAGCCCCTACACCCCCTCCCTATCTCAGTAACCCCCTCCAGCCCCTACACCCCCTCCCTATCTCTGTAACCTCCTCCAGCTCCTACACCCCCTCCCTATCTCTGTAACCCCCTCCAGCCCCTATACCCCCTCCCTATCTCTGTAACCCCCTCCAGCCCCTACACCCCCTCCCTATCTCTGTAACCCGCTCAAGTCCATCTCTGGTCGGCTTTTGCCCCCCACCTCTCCTCGTGCTTGTTATCTGAGAGAGAGAGAGACAGACAGACAGAGAGTCAGAGAGAGTGAGAGAGAGAAACAGTGAGACAGAGAGAGTGAGAAAGAGACACATGGACACAGAGAGAGAGAGACAGTGAGAGAGAGAGAAAGAAACAGCGAGACAGAGAGAGAGACTGAGAGAGAGAGACAGAGAAAGAAACAGTGAGATAGAGAGAGAGAGAGACAGACAGACAGAGAGTCAGAGAGAGTGAGAGAGAGAAACAGTGAGACAGAGAGAGAGAGAAAGAGACACACGGACACAGAGAGAGAGAGACAGTGAGAGAGAGAGAGACAGAGAAAGAAACAGTGAGACAGAGAGAGAGAGAGAGACAGTGAGAGAGAGAGAGAGAGAAAGAAACAGTGAGACAGAGAGAGACAGTGAGAGAGAGAAAGAAACAGTGAGACAGAGAGAGAGAGAGACAGTGAGAGAGAGAGAGAGAGAGAAAGAAACAGTGAGACAGAGAGAGACAGTGAGAGAGAGACAGAGAAAGAAACAGTGAGACAGAAAGAGAGAACGAGACAGAGAGTGAGAGGGAGAGAGTGCAGAGTTAACATTGCAGCTGCTGTGACCCTCCTTTCGGACTGGTGTTTTTGATCAGTTTTCTCTCCACATGTTTTCCCAGCAATCCTTTCCCCATTGTTTTTGTATTCCTGTCTCCAAATTTCCATGTTTTTTTGAGCAGTTGTCGCTGATCCCTCTCCCTGCATTTCCAATACTCTCTGGAATATCATCCCTTCCAGCCCAGTCCTTCACACAGAGCAACTTTCCATCCACCGATTCCACCTACACTTCCCACTGCCTTGTGAAAGCGTCAGCACAGACCCCTCTCCCCCAGGTTATACTCTCTACCATCGGGCAAGAGTTACAACAACAAGGAGCAACAGATTCAGGAACATACACATTCACACACAGAGATACATTTTCTCTCTCTCTCACACACAGGCACACGCACGCACAGGCACACAGGCACACGCACGCACAGACACACACAGGCACACGCACGCTCACACACACACAGGCACACGCACGCACAGGCACACACAGGCACACGCACGCACAGGCACACACAGGCACACGCACGCTCACACACACACAGGCACACGCACGCACAGACACACACAGGCACACGCACGCTCACACACACACAGGCACACGCACGCACAGGCACACACAGGCACACGCACGCTCACACACACACAGGCACACGCACGCACAGGCACACACAGGCACACGCACGCACAGGCACACACAGGCACACGCACGCTCACACACACACAGGCACACGCACGCACAGACACACACAGGCACACGCACGCTCACACACACACAGGCACACGCACGCACAGGCACACACAGGCACACGCACGCTCACACACACACACAGGCACACGCACACACAGGCACACACAGGCACACGCACGCTCACACACACACAGGCACACGCACGCACAGGCACACACAGGCACACGCACGCACAGGCACACACAGGCACACGCACGCACAGACACACACAGGCACACGCACGCTCACACACACACAGGCACACGCACGCACAGACACACACAGGCACACGCACGCTCACACACACACAGGCACACGCACGCTCACACACACACAGGCACACGCACGCACAGGCACACACAGGCACACGCACGCTCACACACACACACAGGCACACGCACGCACAGGCACACACAGGCACACGCACGCTCACACACACACAGGCACACGCACGCACAGGCACACACAGGCACACGCACGCACAGGCACACACAGGCACACGCACGCACAGACACACACAGGCACACGCACGCTCACACACACACAGGCACACGCACGCACAGACACACACAGGCACACGCACGCACAGGCACACGCACGCTCACACACACACAGGCACACGCACGCACAGACACACACAGGCACACGCACGCACAGGCACACACAGGCACACGCACGCACAGGCACACGCACGCTCACACACACACAGGCACACGCACGCTCACACACACACAGGCACACGCACGCACAGGCACACACAGGCACACGCACGCTCACACACACACAGGCACACGCACGCACAGGCACACACAGGCACACGCACGCTCACACACACACAGGCACACGCACGCACAGGCACACACAGGCACACGCACGCTCACACACACACAGGCACACGCACGCACAGACACACACAGGCACACGCACGCACAGGCACACACAGGCACACGCACGCTCACACACACACAGGCACACGCACGCACAGACACACACAGGCACACGCACGCTCACACACACACAGGCACACGCACACACAGGCACACACAGGCACACGCACGCACAGGCACACAGGCACACGCACGCACAGACACACACAGGCACACGCACGCTCACACACACACAGGCACACGCACGCACAGGCACACACAGGCACACGCACGCTCACGCACACACAGGCACACGCACGCTCACACACACACAGGCACACGCACGCACAGGCACACACACACACTCTCACACGCACACACACACACACAGGCACACGCACGCACAGGCACACACACACACTCTCACACGCACACACACACACACAGGCACACGCACGCACAGGCACACACAGGCACACGCACGCTCACACACACACAGGCACACGCACGCACAGGCACACACAGGCACACGCACGCTCACACACACACAGGCACACGCACGCACAGACACACACAGGCACACGCACGCTCACACACACACACAGGCGTGGTCTCTCTCTCTCTCACACACACACACTGATACACAGACACACACAGTTACACAGACACAGTTACACAGACACAAATACACAGACACCCACACAGACACACACACACACACACACACACTCACAAACACACACACACACACACACACACACACACACACACACACACACACACACACACACACACACACACACACACACAGTAGTACACACACAGCAGACATTCACTCAGACTGAAACGATTAAGAACATCTTCTTGGAACCGGAGTGGAAAATGGAGAGAGAGTGGGGGTGGAATCGCCAGTTTTATGATGTACATGTTGCCACTTGCATTGCCACTGCAAGAAATGAGGCTCTGCTGCAAGATTTTGGACAGTTTGGAGTGAATTTACCCCCAAGATAATAATCTCAGAGCCCAAAGTAAACCAAGTCAGGGAGATAACAGTTCATCCACTTCACCAACACCTTCCACCCCAACCTCAAGTTCACCTGGGCCATCTCCAACACATCCCTCACCTTCCTGGACCTCTCTGTCTCCATCTCAGGCAACCAGCTAGAAACTGATGTCCATTTCAAGCCCACCGACTCCCACAGCTACCTAGAATACACCTCCACCAACCCACCCTCCTGCAAAAATTCCATCCCCTATTCCCAATTCCTCCGCCGCATCTGCTCCCAGGATGAGGCATTCCACTCCCACACATCCCAGATGTCCTCGTTCTTCAAGGACCGCAACTTTGCCCCCGCAGTGGTCGAGAACGCCCTTGACCGCGTCTCCCGCATTTCCCGCAACACATCCCTCATGCCCCGTCCCCGCCACAATGGCCCCCAGAGGATCCCCCTCGTTCTCACATACCACCCTACCAACCTCCGGATACAATGCATCATCCTCCGACACTTCCGCCATCTACAATCCGACCCCACCACCAAAGACATTTTTCCATCCCCACCCCTGTCTGCTTTCCGGAAGGACCACTCTCTCCGTGACTCCCTTGTTCGCTCCACACTGCCCTCCAACCCCACCACACCCGGCACCTTCCCCTGCAACAGCAGGAAATGCTACACTTGCCCCCACACCTCCTCCCTCAGCCCTATCCCAGGCCCCAAGATGCCTTTCCATATTAAGCAGAGGTTCACCTGCACATCTGCCAATGCGGTATACTGTATCCATTGCACTCGGTGTGGCTTCCTCTACATTGGGGAAACCAAGCGGAGGCTTGGGGGCCACTTTGCAGAACACCTCCGCTCGGTTCGCAATAAACAACTGCACCTCCCAGTCACGAACCATTTCAACTCCCCCTCCCATTCCTCAGACGACATGTCCACGATGGTCCTCCTGCAGTGCCATAATGATGTGACCCATAGGTTGCAGGAACAGCAACTCATATTCCGCTTGGGAACCCTGCAGCCCAATGGTATCAATGTGAACTTCACCAGCTTTCAAATCTGCCCTCCCCCCACTGCATCCCTGAACCAGCCCAGCTCGTCTCCGCCTCCCTAACCTGTTCTTCCTCTCACCCATCCCTCCTCCCACCTCAAGCCGCACCTCCATTTCCCACCTACCAACCTCATCCCGCCTCCTTGACGTGTTCGTCTTCCCTGGACTGACCTATCCCCTCCCCACCTCCCCAGCTATACTCTTCGCCACCTCCCTTCTCCTCTGTCCATCTTCGGTCCGCCTCCCCCTCGCTCCCTCCTTATTCCAGAACCCTCTCCCCATCCCCCTCTCTGATGAAGGGTCTAGGCCCAAAACGTCAGCTTTTGTGCTCCTGAGATGCTGCTTGGCCTGCTGTGTTCATCCGGCCCCACATTTTATTATAAGGGAGATAAATATGTGGATCTGGGTGGAATGGCCTTCCGTTGATGGGCACTGTCACCAGAAGGGAGCTGTTCTACTGGGAGGTCTTCACTTGGAACATGCAGTGGCTGGTATCCTGGGGAATTGACCAACTTGAGGCTGTTAAACTAATTCTGGAGAATGGGAAAATTTAGGGAGAGTTTTTTTCTCTCTCTCTCCAGGGATAGAAAAGTCAAACTTCTGGGGGGCGTGGTTAGAACAAGAAAGCTGAACGTGCACATCTGGGTGCAATGCTGTTCGTCTCTGACAGCCTCACTTCCCCTGACGTGTGCCCTCCCCTTCCTCTGAGCTGTTGTCCTAATGATCTGCCTGTCCCTTTAAATGCAGAGCCTGCGTGAAGCTGCAACAATGGTTACAGCCAGTAGGTGTCAGTGTTCATTACAAATCTGGGATCAGAGTGAGGGATAGAGGGGCAAGAGGCTGGAGAGAGAGAGAGAGAGGCTGGAGAGAGAGGGGTAAGAGGCTGGAGAGAGAGAGAGAGAGAGAGAGGCTGGAGAGAGAGGGGTAAGAGGCTGGAGAGAGAGAGAGGCTGGAGAGAGGGGTAAGAGGCTGCAGAGAGAGAGAGGGGTAAGAAGCTGGAGAGAGGGGTAAGAGGCTGGAGAGAGGGGTAAGAGGCTGGAGAGAGAGGGGTAAGAGGCTGCAGAGAGAGAGAGAGAGAGGCTGGAGAGAGAGGGGTAAGAGGCTGGAGAGAGAGGGGTAAGAGGCTGGAGAGAGAGAGAGAGAGGCTGGAGAGAGAGGGGCAAGAGGCTGGAGAGAGAGAGAGAGAGGCTGGAGAGAGAGGGGTAAGAGGCTGGAGAGAGAGAGAGAGAGGCTGGAGAGAGAGGGGTAAGAGGCTGGAGAGAGAGAGAGAGGCTGGAGAGAGGGGTAAGAGGCTGCAGAGAGAGAGACTGGAGAGAGAGGGGTAAGAAGCTGGAGAGAGGGGTAAGAGGCTGGAGAGAGAGGGGTAAGAGGCTGGAGAGAGGGGTAAGAGGCTGGAGAGAGAGGGGTAAGAGGCTGCAGAGAGAGAGAGAGAGGCTGGAGAGAGAGGGGTAAGAGGCTGGACAGAGAGGGGTAAGAGGCTGGAGAGAGAGGGGTAAGAGGCTGGAGAGAGGGGTAAGAGGCTGGAGAGAGAGGGGTAAGAGGCTGGAGAGAGAGGGGCAAGAGGCTGGAGAGAGAGGGGTAAGAGGCTGGAGAGAGAGAGAGAGAGAGGCTGGAGAGAGAGGGGTAAGAGGCTGGAGAGAGAGGGGCAAGAGGCTGGAGAGAGAGGGGTAAGAGGCTGGAGAGAGAGGGATAAGAGGCTGGAGAGAGGGGTAAGAGGCTGGAGAGAGAGGGGTAAGAGGCTGGAGAGAGAGGGATAAGAGGCTGGAGAGAGGGGTAAGAGGCTGGAGAGAGAGGGATAAGAGGCTGGAGAGAGAGGGATAAGAGGCTGGAGAGAGGGGTAAGAGGCTGGAGAGAGAGGGGTAAGAGGCTGGAGAGAGAGGGATAAGAGGCTGGAGAGAGGGGTAAGAGGCTGGAGAGAGAGGGGTAAGAGGCTGGAGAGAGAGGGATAAGAGGCTGGAGAGAGGGGTAAGAGGCTGGAGAGAGAGGGGTAAGAGGCTGGAGAGAGGGGGGTAAGAGGCTGGAGAGAGAGGGGCAATAGGCTGGAGCAAGAGGGGCAAGAGGCTGGAGAGAGAGGGGCAAGAGGCTGGAGAGAGGGGTAAGAAGCTGGAGAGAGAGAGAGGGGTAAGAGGCTGGAGAGAGAGGGGTAAGAGGCTGGAGAGAGGGGGGTAAGAGGCTGGAGAGAGAGGGGCAAGAAGCTGGAGAGAGGGGTAAGAGGCTGGAGAGAGAGGGGTAAGAGGCTGGAGAGAGGGGTAAGAGGCTGGAGAGAGAGAGAGAGAGGCTGGAGAGAGGGGTAAGAGGCTGGAGAGAGAGGTAAGAGGCTGGAGAGAGAGGGGCAAGAGGCTGGAGAGAGAGAGAGAGAGGCTGGAGAGAGAGGGGCAAGAGGCTGGAGAGAGAGGGGCAAGAGGCTGGAGAGAGAGGGGTAAGAGGCTGGAGAGAGAGGGATAAGAGGCTGGAGAGAGGGGTAAGAGGCTGGAGAGAGAGGGGTAAGAGGCTGGAGAGAGAGGGATAAGAGGCTGGAGAGAGGGGTAAGAGGCTGGAGAGAGAGGGATAAGAGGCTGGAGAGAGAGGGATAAGAGGCTGGAGAGAGGGGTAAGAGGCTGGAGAGAGAGGGGTAAGAGGCTGGAGAGAGAGGGATAAGAGGCTGGAGAGAGGGGTAAGAGGCTGGAGAGAGAGGGGTAAGAGGCTGGAGAGAGAGGGATAAGAGGCTGGAGAGAGGGGTAAGAGGCTGGAGAGAGAGGGGTAAGAGGCTGGAGAGAGGGGGGCAAGAGGCTGGAGAGAGAGGGGCAATAGGCTGGAGCAAGAGGGGCAAGAGGCTGGAGAGAGAGGGGCAAGAGGCTGGAGAGAGGGGTAAGAAGCTGGAGAGAGAGAGAGGGGTAAGAGGCTGGAGAGAGAGGGGTAAGAGGCTGGAGAGAGTGGGGTAAGAGGCTGGAGAGAGAGGGGCAAGAAGCTGGAGAGAGGGGTAAGAGGCTGGAGAGAGAGGGGTAAGAGGCTGGAGAGAGGGGTAAGAGGCTGGAGAGAGAGGGGTAAGAGGCTGGAGAGAGGGGTAAGAGGCTGGAGAGAGAGGGGTAAGAGGCTGGAGAGAGAGGGGTAAGAGGCTGGAGAGAGGGGGGTAAGAGGCTGGAGAGAGAGGGGCAATAGGCTGGAGCAAGAGGGGCAAGAGGCTGGAGAGAGAGGGGCAAGAGGCTGGAGAGAGAGGGGCAAGAAGCTGGAGAGAGGGATAAGAGGCTGGAGAGAGAGGGGCAAGAGGCTGGATAGAGGGGTAAGAGGCTGGAGAGAGGGGTAAGAGGCTGGAGAGAGAGGGGCAAGAGGCTGGAGAGAGGGGCAAGAGGCTGGAGCAAGAGGGGCAAGAGGCTGGAGAGAGAGGGGCAAGAGGCTGGAGAGAGAGGGGCAAGAAGCTGGAGAGAGGGATAAGAGGCTGGAGAGAGAGGGGCAAGAGGCTGGATAGAGGGGTAAGAGGCTGGAGAGAGGGGTAAGAGGCTGGAGAGAGAGGGGCAAGAGGCTGGAGAGAGGGGCAAGAGGCTGGAGAGAGAGGGGCAAGAGGCTGGAGAGAGGGGCAAGAGGCTGGAGAGAGCGGGGTAAGAGGCTGGTGGCCACCTTCTCAAGGGGAGGGCAACTAAGGACGGGGGGCAATACATGCTGGGCCCAACAGTGATGAAAATGGAGCCCTAACCCATCCAGAGGCCCATATTACAATCCTCGGTCCCACAGATGCCCAGACCACATGGCACCGTTCCCCAGTGTCTCTCACCATTGGTCAATTGGGAATGCCAACATAACCCATTCCCATGTTGCCCGCACCAATCAGAACATGGGAATGACGTGTCTTCGTCCAATTAAACAACTGATCAAAGTGGGATGCATTTGCCGAAAACATCACAAGAAAATTGCTTGTTCCAACCTTATCTATAGGCACCAAACTTCAACAGCCCATAAGATTTACTTTATGCCCTCTTTGAATTTTCCACCTGCAAAATTCCTGGATTTGGGAATTCGATTCCCGATAACCGCGAGGAATCTCTTATTGCGGATCCTGTGCTTCGTGGGTGTTAGACGGGAACTCATCACCTGAGCCCCTTTATAAAGCAGGGTCAGAGGTGGGACAGAGATGATGGGAGCTGCAGGTGCTGAAGAATCTGAGATAACAAAGTGTGGAGCTGGATGAACACAGCAGGTCAAGCAGCATCAGAGGAGCACAAAAGCTGACGTTTCGGGCCTAGACCCTTCATCAGTTTGGCCTGCTGTGTTCATCCAGCTCCACACTCTGTTATCTCAGAGATGGGACTGCACAGCTGTCTGGCCTAGGCCCGGGGACTGGCCTAGGTACAGCCCAGCGCTTCGTCTCAGGGCTGGCGGCCAGCGAGAAGCGACCCGTGCAGGGCACCCCGAACATTCGGGGGGTGCGTGGCAGGACCCGGCGTTCCCAGGGAATCCGAAGGGACTGGTCCCGAGATCTGGAACTGCTGGGCATGGTCAGGCTAGTGTCCTTGGGGGCTGCAGTAGGAGAGTTAGAGAAATGGAAACTGCAACTGGGGAAGGCGGGGAGATATCGCGGCACCTTCACTTTCAGTACCTCGAGTAATCAGACCCAGAAGTGGAAGTAGGCTGAAGGTTTCGACAGCGATTCAACATGGCTCAAAGAGCTTATCAACAACCGTATGTCAATTCAGAGAGTGTGCACTGCCATACCTTCTCCATCCCTCGAGGCGCCTCCTCCTCTCCCTGTCTCACTCTCTCTGGCATGAGCACTGCTGTCACGAACTGATCGGTGTCCTGCAAAAACCCAATCACATTTCCCGCTTTCTTGTGTGACATTTAGTGCGGTATCTGTTATTCTACACACAAACCCCTCGATCAGATTCCAGTCTGTAACTCCCTACCGGGGGGGTATCTATTATTCTGTACGTAAACCCCGCTGAACCCCCTCGATCAGATTCCAGTCTGTAACTCCCTCCCCGGGGGGGGGGTATCGGTTATTCTGTGTATAAACCACCCCGAACCCCCTCGATCAGATTCCAGTCTGTAACTCCCTCCTGGGGGGTATCTGTTATTCTGTATATAAACCCCGCTGAACCCCCTCGATCAGATTCCAGTCTGTAACTCCCTCCCCGGGGGGGGGGGGGTATCTGTTATTCTGTGTATAAACCACCCCGAACCCCCTCAATCAGATTCCAGTCTGTAACTCCCTCCCGGGGGGTATCTGTTATTCTGTATATAAACCCCCCCCGAACCCCCTCGAGCAGATTCCAGTCAGTAACTCCCTCCCGGGGCATCTGTTATTCTGTATATAAACCCTCCCCCGAACCCCTCGATCAGATCCCAGTCTGTAACTGCCTCCCGGGGGGGGGGGTATCTGTTATTCTGTATAGAAACCCCCCCCCCCCCGAACCCCCTCGATCAGATTCCAGTCTGTAACTCCCTCCCGGGGGGTATCTGTTATTCTGTATATAAACCCCCCCCGAACCCCCTCGAGCAGATTCCAGTCAGTAACTCCCTCCCGGGGCATCTGTTATTCTGTATATAAACCCTCCCCCGAACCCCTCGATCAGATCCCAGTCTGTAACTGCCTCCCGGGGGGGGGGGTATCTGTTATTCTGTATAGAAACCCCCCCCCCCCCGAACCCCCTCGATCAGATTCCAGTCTGTAACTCCCTCCCGGGGGGGTATCTGTTATTCTGTATGTAAACCCCCCTGAACCACCTCGATCAGATTCCAGTCTGTAACTCCCTCCCGGGGGGTATCTGTTATTCTGTATGTAAACCCCCCCCCCCCGGAACCCCCTCGATCAGATCCCAGTCTGTAACTCCCTCCCGGGGGGTATCTGTTATTCTGTATATAAACCCCCCGAACCCCTCGATCGGATTCCAGTCTGTAACTCCCTCCCAGGGGGTATCTGTTATTCTGTATATAAACCCCCCTGAACCCCCTCGATCAGATTCCAATCTGTAACTCCCTCCCGGGGGGTATCTGTTATTCTGTATATAAACCCCCCCGAACCCCCTCGATCAGATTCCAGTCTGTAACTCCCTCCCCGGGTATCTGTTATTCTGTATATAAACCCCCCGAACCCCCTCGATCAGATTCCAGTCTGTAACTCCCTCCCGGGGGGTATCTGTTATTCTGTATATAAACCCCCCGAACCCCCTCGATCAGATTCCAGTCTGTAACTCCCTCCCTGGGTATCTGTTATTCTGTATATAAACCCCCCGAACCCCCTCGATCAGATTCCAGTCTGTAACTCCCTCCCCGGGGGGGTATCTGTTATTCTGTGTATAAACCCCCCGAACCCCCTCGATCAGATTCCAGTCTGTAACTCCCTCCCGGGGGGGGTATCTGTTATTCTGTGTATAAACCCCACCGAACCCCCTCGATCAGATTCCAGTCTGTAACTCCCTCCCCGGGGGGGTATCTGTTATTCTGTGTATAAACCCCACCGAACCCCCTCGATCAGATTCCAGTCTGTAACTCCCTCCCCGGGGGGTATCTGTTATTCTGTATATAAACCCCCCGAACCCCCTCGATCAGATTCCAGTCTGTAACTCCCTCCCGGGGGGTATCTGTTATTCTGTATATAAACCCCCCCGAACCCTCTCAATCAGATTCCAGTCTGTAACTCCCTCCCCGGGGGGTATCTGTTATTCTGTATATAAACCCCCCGAACCCCCTCGATCAGATTCCAGTCTGTAACTCCCTCCCCGGGGGGTATCTGTTATTCTGTATATAAACCCCCCCCCGAACCCCCTCGATCAGATTCCAGTCTGTAACTCCCTCCCGGAGTATCTGTTATTCTGTATATAAACCACCCCGAACCCCCTCGATCAGATCCCAGTCTGTAACTCCCTCCCCGGGGGGTATCTGTTATTCTGTATATAAACCCCCCCCGAACCCCCTCGATCAGATTCCAGTCTGCAACTCCCTCCCCGGGGGTGGGGTATCTGTTATTCTGTATATAAACCACCCCGAACCCCCTCGATCAGATCCCAGTCTGTAACTCCCTCCCGGGGGAATCTGTCATTCCTCCCCAACACCCAGAGTAGCTAAATTCCTCCTTTAATTCCAGTCTTTAACGTTAGCACTGGCTGTTTCACACAAGCCCGGCTATGCTCCTGGATTTCGATCCAGGCTGGAGTTGCGCGAAACGGGATCCTGGCGTGCAAACGCGGGGATGTGTACCAGGGACTGAGTTCCCCTGTGATCGAGTGGATTCACTCTGGAATCGGCTGGAGTTTGGAGAATTGTCGCTGAAGCGTTCTGACCCTTCTCTCGGAGCAGTTGCTTTTGGAAGCAGTGATCCTGAGAAACTCTCCATGTTCCTTCGGGAATGTGGAATCCAGATTTGAACTGATTCCATCCCAACTGGAAACATCAGCTTCTTAGAAAAACGCTTTCTCTGATCCTGTGGGATAGTTCCTGTAATTACACTGGCAAATACACAGTAAAACATCTGCTCCGTCTACACTGTCCCCCATCAAACACTCCCAGGACAGGGACAGCACGGGGTTAGATACAGGGTAAAGCTCTCTCTACACTGTCCCCCCACATCAAATACCCCCAGGACAGGGACAGCACAGGGTTAGATACAGAGTAAAGCTCTCTCTACACTATCCCCTGTAAAACACTCCCAGGACATGGAAAGCACAGGGTTAGATATTGAGTAAAGCTCCCTCTACACTGACCCCCACCATCAAACACTCACAGGACAGGGAAAGCACAGGGTTAGATATAGATTAAAGCTCCCCCTACTCTGACCCCACCATCAAACAATCCCAGGGATCGGCACAGCATGGAGCTAGAAACAGAGCAAAGTCTCCCTCTACACTAACCCGCGACCATCAAACACTCCCAGCACAGGGACAGGACGGGGTTAGGTACAGAGTAAAGCTCCCTCCACACTAGCCCATGCAGAAAGCTCACCATGGTCCGTGCCTTTGTTTGAGAGGGTATTGTGGTGTTGACTGAGTGTGAGAGTGTTTGCAGCAATGAAACATCACTGGCTGGAACTGAAACATTCTGTTCATTACTCAAGCCCCTTGGGAGGATTCTCATGTGAAGATGTGATGCACAGCACAGCAGAGGTTTCACTTGATGTTTGGTGTGTGATACTGAGCGGAAAAAGTGCTTTTATTGTCAGAGAGCTTCACAGGAATCAAATTACTTACTCCGTGTAACTGCTGAGACATCAGCTTCAGATTCCCTCTCAGCGAACGTGTCACTCAGTGTCAGTAATCACAGGGAGAGTGGCTAAGGGGGTATTCACTTTCCTGGTTAACATTCTAACTGCTCAGAGGTGTCTGTGTGTGAGCCATCGTGTAGTCGGAACAATCATAATCTCAGTAAGAAGCTGGGATGTAGTCCTTTTAGTATTTACGAGTTATTCAGATCTTTAGTCCTAGAATTACACACCTCAGGCACATAGATTTACACATTCATGTTGTTATGTTTAGCTCCAACACAACAGCACCCTTTGAGAAGTGCGTCACGCACTCAGTCAGCTCAGGTGGGAGAGAATACGATAGTATTTTATGTTTGCTTACATGCGACAGTTACAAACACGTCAACCGAAAATAATCGGCAGGAAATCTGAGCGATAAGCCACAGTCCCAGGTAAAGATTTCAGTCGATGTTTCTAACTGTGGAGGGGGATATAAAAGTTTAATCACCTCCATGTAATTGACCTGTCTGCTCTTTGTGTGTGTCAGTGTGTCTATGTCTGTGTGTGTGTGCGTGTGTCTGTGTATCTGTGTGTGTATCTGAGTGTGTGAGTGTGTTTTTGAGTGTGCGAGAGAGTGTGTGTGTGTGCACGCGCGCGTGTTTGTGTGTGTGTGTGTGTGTGTGTGTGTGTGTGTGCAGGATGATGACTGGAAGTGTTAACTCCCTCCCCAAGGATGAGAATGACTGTAAATGTGAGGGTTAATTCTCTCAGTTTGGGTCGGCTGGCTGTGTGTGTGATTGTGTGTGAGAGTGTGTGCGAGAGTGTGTGTGTGTGTGCGCGCGCGCGTGTGTGTGTGTCTGTGAGAGAGAGAGAGTGTGTATGTGTGTGTGTGTGTGAGAGAGAGCGAGAGAGAGTGTGTGTGTGTGTGTGTGTGTGAGAGAGAGCGAGAGAGAGTGTGTGTGTGTGTGTGTGTGTGTGTGTGTGTGTGTCTGTGTGTGTGTGTGTGTGTGTGCAGGATGATGACTGGAAGTGTTAACTCCCTCCCCAAGGATGAGAATGACTGTAAATGTGAGGGTTAATTCTCTCAGTTTGGGTCGGCTGGCTGTGTGTGTGATTGTGTGTGAGAGTGTGTGCGAGAGTGTGTGTGCGTGTGTGTGTGTGTGCGCGCGCGCGTGTGTGTGTGTCTGTGAGAGAGAGAGAGTGTGTATGTGTGTGTGTGTGTGTGTGTGAGAGAGAGCGAGAGAGAGTGTGTGTGTGTGTGTGTGTGTGTGTCTGTGAGAGAGAGAGAGTGTGTATGTGTGTGTGAGAGAGCGAGAGAGTGTGTGTGTGTGTGTGTGTGTGTGTCTGTGTGTGTGTGTGTGTGTGTGCAGGATGATGACTGGAAGTGTTAACTCCCTCCCCACGGATGAGAATGACTGTAAATGTGAGGGTTAATTCTCTCAGTTTGGGTCGGGCTGGCTGTGTGTGTCAGCAGAGTGAGTTATGTGCTAAGATGAAATGCTCAATCTCTTGTACAAAGTGACTGAAGATTACATCACCAGAGATTGGCGTTCTTACAATTCAGTTCGAGCGCTGAGGCTTGTTCCGATAAACTCAAATGAGGCAAGATTCCAGGGAACAGATACGGCTCAGAATGCCTCGATAAATATCATGAAGGCTGGAGATAAATGGTTAATATTGCAGGATTTTATATCTGGGCCTGGACTGGCACAGAGTCGGACAATTGATAGTGAGCCTCAGGAAAGGCAGTTATTGCAAATGAACCCAGCCCAAACACAATGTGCCAGATTGATCATCTGTGCATTTCGCAAATATGGGACTTTCCTCTTACACAGTCCTCAGAAACACTCTCAGAGCAAGCACTGTGCTTAGATACAGAGTACAGCTCCCTCTACACTGTTCCCCATCAAACACTCCCAGGACAGGGACAGACAATAGACAATAGGTGCAGGAGTAGGCCATTCGGCCCTCCTAGCCAGCACCACCATTCATTATGATAACGGCTGATCATCCATAATCAGTATCCCCATAACCCTTGATCCCACTATCTTTAAGACCTCTATCCATCTCTTTCTTGAAAATATCCAGAGAGTTGGCCTCCACTGCCTTCTGGGGCAGAGCATTCCACATATCCACCACTCTCTGGGTGAAGAAGATTTTCCTCAACTCTGTTCTAAATGGCCTACCCCTTATTTTTAAACTGTGTCCTCTGTTTCTGGACTCATCCATCAGCGGAAACATGCTTCCTGCCTCCAGAGTGTCCAATCCCTTAATAATCTTATACGTCTCAATGAGATCTCCTCTCATCCTTTTAAACTCAAGTGTATACAAGCCCAGTCGCTCCAATCTTTCAACATATGATAGTTGCGCCATTCCGGGAATTGACCTTGTGAACCTACGCTGCACTCCCTCAATAGCAAGAATGTCCTTCCTCAAATTTAGGGACCAAAACTCCACACAATACTCCAGGTGCGGTCTCACCAGGGCCCTGTACAGCTGCAGAAGGACCTCTTTGCTCCTATACTCAATTCCTCTTGTTATGAAGGCCAGCATGCCATTAGCTTTCTTCACTGCCTGCTGTACCTGCATACTTGCTTTCATTGACTGATGTACAAGAACACCTAGATCTCATTGTGCTTCCCCTTTACCTAACCTGACTCCATTTAGATAGTGATCTGCCTTCCTGTTCTTGCCACCAAAGTGTATAACCGCACATTTATCCACATTAAACTGCATCTGCCATGCATCCATCCACTCACCTAGCCTGTCCAAGTCATCCTGTATTCTAATAACATCCACCTCACATTTCACACTGCCACCCAGCTTTGTGTCATCAGCAAATTTGCTAATATTAGTTTTAATGCGTTCGTCTATATCATTAATGTATATTGTAAACAGCTGCAGTCCCAGCACCGATCCTTGTGGTACCCCACTGGTCACCCCCTGCCATTCCGAAAGGGACCCGTTTATCACTACTCTTTGCTTCCTATCAGTCAGCAATTTTCAGTCCAACTCAGTATTTTGCCCCCAATACCATGTGCCCTAATTTTGCTCACCAATCTCCTATGCGGGACTTTATCAAAAGCTTTCTGAAAGTCCAGGTACACTATATCCACTGGCTCTCCTTTATCCATCTTCATAGATACATCCTCAAAAAATTCCAGAAGATTAGTCAAGCACAATTTCCCCTTCGTAAATCCATGCTGACTCTGACCTGTCCTGTTACTGCTATCCAAATGATTCGTAATTTCATCTTTCTAATTGACTCCAGCATCTTTCCCACCACTGACGTCAGGCTAACCGGTCTGTAATTTCCTGTTTTCTCTCTCCCTCCTTCCTTGAAAAGTGGGACAACACTCGCCACCCTCCAATCCGCAGGAACTGATCCTGAATCTATAGAACCTTGGAAAATAATTACCAACGCGTCCACAATTTCTAGAGCCGCCTCCTTAAGTACACTGGGATGCAGACCATCAGGTCTCAGGGACTTATCAGCCTTCAGACCTAACAGTCTGTCCAACACCATTTCCTGCCTAATATAAGTTCCCTTCAGTTCATCCATTACCCTCGATCCTTCAGCCACTATTACATCTGGGAGATTGCTTGTGAAGACAGATCCAAAGTACCTATTCAACTCTTCTGCCATTTCCTTGTTCCCCAGAATAAATTCACCCGTTTCTGACTTCAAGGGCCCAATTTTAGTCGTAACCATTTTTTTTCTTTTCACATACCTAACAAAGCTTTTACTATCCTCCTTTATATTTTTGGCCAGTTTTCCTTCATAGCTCATTTTTTCTCTGTGTATTGCCCTTTTAGTTATCCGCTGTTGCTCTTTAAAAGCTTCCCCGTCCTTCGGCTTCCCACTCATCTTTGCTAATGTTATACTTCTCTTTTATTTTTATACAGTCCTTAACTTCCCTTGTCAGCCACGGCCGCCCCTGCCTCCCCTTAGGATCTTTCTTCCTCTTTGGAATGAACTGATCCTGCACCTTCTGCATTATTTCCAGAAATACCTGCCGTTGTTCTACTGTCATCCCTGCTCGGGTATTGTACCACTGAACTTTGGCCAGCTCCTCCCTCATAGCTCCATAGTTCCCTTTATTCAACTGTAATACTGACACTTCCGATTCTCCCTTCTCCCTCTCAAACTGCAGATTAAAACTTATCATATTATGGTCACTACCTCCTAATAGCTCCTTTACTTTGAGGTCCCTGATCAAATCCGGTTCATTGCACAACACCAGATGCAGAATTGCCTCCTCCCTGGTAGGCTCCAGTACAAGCTGTTCTAAGAATCCATCTTGGAGGCACTCCACAAACTCCCTTTCTTGAGGTCCAGTACCATCCTGATTCTCCCAGTATACCCGCATGTTGAAATCTCCCATAACAACTGCAGTGATACCTTTGTGACAGGCCAATTTGAACTCTTGATTCAACCTGCACCCTACCTCCTGACTACTGTTTGGGGGCCTGTAGATAACTCCCATTAGGGTCTTTCTACCCTTAGAATTTATCAGCTCTATCCATACTGACTCTACATCTCCTGACTCTATGTCCCCCCTCGCAAGGGACCGAATATCATTCCTCACCAACAGGGACACCCCACACCCTCTGCCCATCAGTCTGCCCTTTCGATAGCACCTATAGCCTTGAATATTCATTTGCCAGGCCCTGTCCACTTGAAGCCACGTCTCAGTTATCCCCACAACATCATACTTGCCAATTTCCAACTGAGCCTCAAGCTCATCCACCTTATTTCTTTTGCTTTGTGCATTCATATATAATATTTTTAATTTGTTTCTCCCCTCACCCTTCCTATCAATCCCTATTTCACTTGGCCATACTGTACGATCCCTTCTTGAGTTTTCTGTTCCATTGATTCTTAACTTCTCTTATTCTCACTTTCCCTTTAACTTCATTCTTCAATTTCCAGATTGTTCACTCCCCCCGACTACTGAGTTTAAACACACCTGTGTTGCGGTGGCAAACCTGCCTGCCAGAAGGCTGGTCCCCCGATTATTAAGATGCAAACCGTCCCTCCTGTACAATTTATTCTTACCCCAAAACATATCCCAGTGATCCAAGAATTTAAATCCTTGCTTCCGACACCAGTCCCTCAGCCACATGTTCAAGTCCATTATCTCTCTGTTCCTGCCCTCTCCAGCCCGAGGAACTGGAAGCAAACCGGAGATAACCACCCTGGAAGTCCTGCTTTTCAGCCTTCTTCCGAAGTCCCGCTGTAGAATGTCCCTCCTCTTCTTCCCGATGTCATTAGTGCCAACATGCACCATCACCTCTGGGTCTTCACCTTCGCCCTTAAGGATTCTCTGCGCTCTATCAGTGACGTCCTGGATCCTGACACCAGGAAGGCAACACACCATCCTCAAATCTCGCCTGTTGCTGCAGAAACCCCTGTCAGTCCCTCTCACAATGGAGTCCCCTATTACCACAGCTCTCCGTGATGTCTGACTCCTCACCTCTGCCTCCATGCCAATTTTTGACTCGCAGACCTGTCTGCCTCTCGGACTGGCAGTGTCGTCTGTCTCAACAGTTTCAAGAGCCCAGCTCTTCCCCTCCCCCCACTGCATCCCAAAACCAGTCCAACCTGTCTCTGCCTCCCTAACCTGTTCTTCCTCTCACCCATCCCTTCCTCCCAACCAAAGCCGCACCTCCATTTCCTACCTACTAACCTCATCCCACCTCCTTGACCTGTCTGTCTTCCCTGGGCTGACCGATCCCCTCCCTACCTCCCCACCTATACTCTCCTCTCCACCTATCTTCTTTTCTCTCCATCTTTGGTCCGCCTCCCCCTCTCTCCCTATTTATTCCAGAACCCTCACCCCATCCCCCTCTCTGATGAAGGGTCTAGGCCCGAAACGTCAGTTTTTGTGCTCCTGAGATGTTGCTTGGCCTGCTGTGTTCATCCAGCTTCACACTTTATTATCTTGGATTCTCCAGCATCTGCAGTTCCCATTATCTCTGACACAGTTTCCAAGTGTCAACCTGTTCACGTGAGGTACTTCCCCCAGGGTCTCTTGTACTTCATTCATCTCACCCTTCCTCATCGACATCTCCCTTCTCTCTTCTGGTATCCTCGGCGTAATGACCTCTCTGAAGGTCCTGTCCAGGAAATTCTCGTTCTCTTGGATGAGCCTGAGGTCATCTCGTTCTTCCTTCAGGGCTGCAACATGCTCCTTCAGCAGCTGAATGTGTACACACTTACCACAGTTATAGGAGCCAGAAACATCATCAGTGTCCCCGACCTCCCACATCATGCTCGCAGCACACTGAATCAGCTTGGCAGTCATGTCTTTACCCTCTTCAACTCGTCACTGAACCTCTTCGCTGAAGAAACCTGAGCCAAAGATTCACTCACCAGGCGTTTCCCTCAGCCCTTGTGTGTTTGCTGTGAGTCTGTGGACTCTTAATTAGGTTAGAGGAGGAGGGTGGGAGGGAGGCCCTACCATGTAGCTCCTGGGGCCGAAAACACACCGACTGAAATAGCACACACCGACCTTCCCGACTGCCTCTCTGCTCCGACAGCACGGGGTTAGATACAGAGTAAAGCTCCCTCTACACTGTATCCCCATCACACACTCCTAGGGACAGGGACAGCACGGGGTTAGATACAGAGTAAAGCTCCCTCTACACTGTCTCCCCATCACACACTCCTAGGGACAGGGACAGCACGGGGTTAGATACAGAGTAAAGCTCCCTCTACACTGTCCCCCATCAAACACTCCCAGGACAGGGACAGCACGGGGTTAGATACAGGGTAAAGCTTCCTCTACACTGTCTCCCCATCACACACTCCTAGGGACAGGGACAGGGACAGCACGGGGTTAGATACAGAGTAAAGCTCCCTCTACACTGTCCCCCATCAAACACTCCCAGGACAGGGACAGCACGTGGCTAGATACAGAGTAAAGCTCCCTCTACACTGTCCCCCATCAAACACTCCCAGGACAGGGACAGCACGGGGAGGGATAGAAGGGAAAATGGGACGTGATGGACTTTGTTTGGAAGAGTAGTGGAGCTGAATATTGAATTGTTTTACGATAAACTGTTGCCTTTGTCTCTTCCATTCCTTTTGAAACACAGGCCAAAGTTATGTTTGACTTTCCCTACGACCTGCTAAACTTGGATGCAAACTTACAATGATTTATGTGAGAATAACCAGAGCGCCCTGGTCCACAGACTTCTGCGTTTCAATGATATTCAGCTCTACTACTCTTCCAAACAAAGTCCGTCACGTCCCATTTTCCCTTCTATCCCTCCCCGTGCTGTCCCTGTCCTGGGAGTGTTTGACGGGGGACAGTGTAGAGGGAGCTTTACTCTATATCTAACCCCGTGCTGTCCCTGTTCCTGGGAGTGTTTGATGGGGGGACAGTGTAGAGGGAGCTTTACACTGTATCTAACACCGTGCTGTCCCTGTCCTGGGAGTGTGTGATGGGAGGACAGATTAGAGGGAGCTTTACTCTGTATCTAACCCCGTGCTGTACCTGTCCCTGGGAGTGTTTGACGGGTGAGACAGTGCAG
Source organism: Stegostoma tigrinum (assembly GCF_030684315.1). Classification (NCBI taxonomy): domain Eukaryota; kingdom Metazoa; phylum Chordata; class Chondrichthyes; order Orectolobiformes; family Stegostomatidae; genus Stegostoma; species Stegostoma tigrinum. Next base: position 2,220,497 of record NC_081394.1, on the reverse strand, counting down.
AGGTAGCTTTACCCTGTGTCTAACCCCATGCTGTCCCTGTCCCTTGGAGTGTTTGATGGGGGGGACAGTGTAGAGGGAGCTTTACTCTGTAGTCAGATAGTCAGAACCCAGCTGGAACACTGTGAAGAGATTTGGTTCCTGTATCTAGGGAATGATGTCCTGGGATTGGAGGTCGTGCAGAGATGGATAATCTGGTTCTTCCCAGGGATGGAAGGACTGTTTTATGAGGAAAGTTTGAGTCTCTACTCATTGGAGTTTAGAAATGTGAGAAGAGATCTTGCTGAAACACGTGTGATTTGTCGAGGGGGGTCTTGACAGGGTCGATGTGGAAGAGATTGTTGAACCCTATGCGGGAGAGCCCAGGACCAGAGAGGCTTCGTCTAAGAATAATGGGTCACCGATTTAAGTCAGAGATAAGAAGGAATTTCTTCTCTCGGAGGGATTGTATTTCTGGAATTCAGAGGAAGGATGTGGCTGGCTCATTCAGTATTCGTGAAGCGAAGGCAGATTGTTTTAATCAGTGAAGAGTTGGGCGGGAATCAAGGATTACGGGGAAACGGGAGGAAAATTCTTCAGGATGTTCAGATCAGCCACGACCTCATTGAGAGGCAGAGCAGACTCGATGGGCTGAATGGCCTACTTCCCGCACCTCCATCTTACGATGCAGCGTAAATCTCCCTCTCTCTTGTCCCAAGAGGAGGTACAACAATGTGGTTGAATATTGAAGAGGATGAATTTCATCCCAGGGTGTTAAAGGAACCTGCAGAGGAAATAATCTGAGGAGCATTTTCCGATCCTCCCCAAAAGCAGGAAGAGAGGATGTTGGTGCATTCTGCACAATTATTCAAGAAGCTTGCAAAAAAAAAGGGCCAAATAGGCTGATCTCGGCAGTGAGCAAATCACTAAAACCAATTGTGATTGTAAGATTAACTATTAATTTTAAGGAAACAGAAGCAGAAGGTCTGGCAGCACCTGTGGACCAAGAAATGGACCTCAGGTCAGTCCTGAAGGAGGGTGACCAGACTCGAAATGTCAGCTCTTCTCTCTCTCTCTCTCTCTTTCCCTCACTCCACAGATACTTCCAGGCCTGCTGAGCTTCTCCAGCATCTGCAGTTCTTTGACAGCCCGATCGGGAATGTTTGGCATAGTTTTCTTCAGGAGAAAGGTGAGTCTATTCAATTATTTTGTGGAAGTCGGGAGGATCGATGAGGGCGGTCCAGTAGATGTGGCCAACATGGATTTCAGGGAAGCATCTGTTCCCTCATCCAACCACCTAACATTACAAAGGAAATAGAATGAATGGAAGCAGGAAGGCTGTTTCCACTGGCGAATGAAACTAGAACGAAGGGGGGATAGCCCCAAAATAAAGGGGGAGCAGATTTAAGACTGAGTTGAGGAGGATTTTCTTTGCCCAAAGGGTAGAGGATCTATGGAATTCCCCGTCCATTGAAGCAGTTGAGGCTTCCTCATTTTAAAGGCAAAGATGTTTGAACAGTAGAAGAATTAAAGGTGATGGTGAGAGAGTGAGTAAATGGAGCTGAGTCCACGAAGAGATCAGCCATGATCTTTTGGGATGGCAGAGCAGGACCAATGGGCCAGATGGCCCACTGTTGCTCCTATTTCCCATGTTCTTATTTGACTAAGTCCCTCAAGCCAGATGAGTCAAAAAATGAGATTAGTAAGGGCGCTGAATGCCCTGCCAGCAACAGCAGTAGTCTCGCCAATTTTAAGGGCATTTAAATGATCATTGGATAGACATATGGATGATAATGGAATGGTGTAGATTAGATTAGATTCCCTACGGTGTGGAAACAGGCCCTTCGGCCCAACAAGTCCACACCGCGCCTTGGAGCATCCCACCCAGACTCATCCCCCACACACCCCTGAACACTATGAGCAATTTAGCATGGCCGATCCACCTAAAAATTAGATGGGCTTCAGATTGGTTTTACAGGTCGGTGCCACATCGAGGGCCGAAGGGCCTGTACTGCGCTGTAATGTTCCAACGTTAAAGGTGATGGGACTCTGGAAATGTGGTAAGTTCAAATCCCTATAGTATGGAATCAGGCTATTGAGTCCGCATCAACCCTCCCACCAGACCCAATTCCATCCCTGCATCTCCTGCAGATAAATCACAAACAGACCGGCACATCTTCGGACTGTGGGAGGAAAGCCACGCAGACACGGGAAGAACGTGCAAACTCCACACATTCAGTCGCCCGTGCGTGGAATCGAACTCGAGCCCCTGGTGATATGAGGCTGCAGCGCTAACCACTGAGCCACCCCAACATGCCCTGCATTGGGTCAAATATCGGTCCAGTGGCAGGAAAGAAAGGATGATGACCAATGGCTGTTCTTAAGAATAGAGAGCGGCTTCCAGAGGGTGTTCCATCGTGCTCAGTGCCAGCTCCCTTGCTGTTTTGCAGTGCATTCAGATGATATAACCAGACGCGTGGGAGGCAGGGTTGGGGATTCTGCAGATAATAGAAACACCGGGCCAGTTAGGGACAGCAGGGTGATGTGGCCGAGTGGGTGGAAAAGTCACAAATGGAATTCTACCAGGGGATGCGCATAATAAGTGGGAGATCCCTGACAGACAGAGGACATCCATAAGTCCCTGAGCTGGGAGGATATGCGGTGGCAAAGGGGTGCTTTCCTTCGAGGTTCTGAATCCAAGGAGACAAATGTGGAGTTGTGCAAATTTCTGGGAGAGTTTCGCAGCAACACTGTCTTATCGATGCAACTCAACGCTGCTCCATTCCAGCTACAGTGTGACCTCAGCGTCTTTTTTTTTATTTGCCTCCTGAGTTGCGGCTGTAGGGTCTCTCTCTGTCTCTTCAATTTTGACAGAACTATCCCTTGTTAGCTTTACTCGAAGATGTGGCTGACGTTTGAAACAGACCGTGCACAGTGATTTCATCGGTCACATGAAGTCGGCTGTCTACAGTTTTCCAAAGCCACTTTACACTGAGGGAGAGTGTACGACCTTCAGAGATGAACATGAATGGGGTGTATCGCTTAATTAAAACCTGAAAGAGCCACGGATGCGCCAACTTTAGGTACATTTAAGTCGTCATTGGATAAGCATATGGACGTACATGGAATAGTGTAGGTTAGATGGGCTTGAGATCGGTATGACAGGTCGGCACAACATCGAGGACTGAAGGGCCTGTACTGTGCTGTAATGTTCCATGTTCTATGTTCTTTGCTGTAAATCAGGAGCACAGCACAGAAGTCGTTGGAAACACTCAGCAGGTCTGGCAGCATCTGTGAAGGAAAGAAACACAGAGTTAATGTTTCGGGTCTGGTGACCCTTCCTCAGTTAACTCTTTTTTTGCCTCCATGGTTGAATAACTAATGCTGTGAGCAGGCTGGCTGGTCACTGACTGTCAATAGGGGGGAACTGACTGGTCACTGACTGTCAATAGGGGGGAACTGACTGGTCACTGACTGTCAATAGGGGGGAACTGGCTGGTCACTGACTGTCAATAGGGGGGAACTGGCTGGTCACTGACTGTCAATAGGGGGGAACTGGCTGGTCACTGACTGTCAATAGGGGGGAACTGACTGGTCACTGACTGTCAATAGGGGGGAACTGACTGGTCACTGACTGTCAATAGGGGGGAACTGACTGGTCACTGACTGTCAATAGGGGGGAACTGGCTGGTCACTGACTGTCAATAGGGGGGAACTGACTGGTCACTGACTGTCAATAGGGGGGAACTGACTGGTCACTGACTGTCAATAGGGGGGAACTGACTGGTCACTGACTGTCAATAGGGGGGAACTGGCTGGTCACTGACTGTCAATAGGGGGGAACTGACTGGTCACTGACTGTCAATAGGGGGGAACTGACTGGTCACTGACTGTCAATAGGGGGGAACTGGCTGGTCACTGACTGTCAATAGGGGGGAACTGACTGGTCACTGACTGTCAATAGGGGGGAACTGACTGGTCACTGACTGTCAATAGGGGGGAACTGACTGGTCACTGACTGTCAATAGGGGGGAACTGGCTGGTCACTGACTGTCAATAGGGGGGAACTGACTGGTCACTGACTGTCAATAGGGGGGAACTGACTGGTCACTGACTGTCAATAGGGGGGAACTGACTGGTCACTGACTGTCAATAGGGGGGAACTGGCTGGTCACTGACTGTCAATAGGGGGGAACTGACTGGTCACTGACTGTCAATAGGGGGGAACTGACTGGTCACTGACTGTCAATAGGGGGGAACTGACTGGTCACTGACTGTCAATAGGGGGGAACTGACTGGTCACTGACTGTCAATAGGGGGGAACTGGCTGGTCACTGACTGTCAATAGGGGGGAACTGACTGGTCACTGACTGTCAATAGGGGGGAACTGACTGGTCACTGACTGTCAATAGGGGGGAACTGACTGGTCACTGACTGTCAATAGGGGGGAACTGGCTGGTCACTGACTGTCAATAGGGGGGAACTGACTGGTCACTGACTGTCAATAGGGGGGAACTGACTGGTCACTGACTGTCAATAGGGGGGAACTGACTGGTCACTGACTGTCAATAGGGGGGAACGCAGAGAGTCATTTGTTTGTGCAGCTACTCAGTTACATTATCAAAGATGGTTTGATTTGATGATTTATCTTATTGCAGTCACATGTGAATATAAAGACCTTGGGGGGGGGCAGGTTCATATTTCCTTGAAAGTGGAGTCGCAGGTAGACAGGGCGGTGAGGAAGGTGTTCGGTACGCTCGCCTTTATTGGTCAGTGCATTGAGTATAGGGAGCTGGGAGAGTCATGTTGGGGCTGTACAGGACATTGGTTAGGGCCACTTTTGGAATACTGTGTTCAATCCCGGTCTCCCTGCTACAGGAAGGATGTTGTGAAACTTGAAAGGGCTCAGAAAAGATTTACAGGGATGTTGCCAGGGTCGGAGGGTTTGAGCTACAGGGAGGGGCTGGATAGGCTGGGGCTATTTTCCCTGGAGTGTCAGGGGCTGAGAGGTGACCTTATAGAGGTTTATAAAATCATGAGGGGCATGGAGGCGATGAACAGACAAGGTCTTTTCCCCCACGCTAGGGGAGCCCAAAACTAGAGGGGCATAGGTTTAAGTGAGAGCGGAAAGATTTAAAAGGGACCTGAGGGGCAAATTTTCACACACAGGGTGGTGCGTGTATGGAAGGAGCTGCCAGAGGAAGTGGTGGGGGCTGGTACAATTACAGCATTTAAAAGGCATCTGGATGTGGACATGAATAGGAAGGGTTTAGTGGGAAATGGGACAAATGCCAGCAAATGGGACTGGATTAATTTTGGAAATCTGGTCAGCATGGACAAGTTGAACCGAAGAGTCTGTTTCCATGCTGTACATCTCTACGATTCTATACCTAAGTAGAGCGAAAAGCTTTGTTTTGTGAGCAGTAGAGGCAGATCAGAGAAAACAAGAGCATACAGCTCAGAAGGTACTGAGACAGAGCGAGGCATACAGGGTTACATTGCTCAGGTGTTACACAAAGCAAGATCAATATTATTTGAATTTAGAGCGGTCCAATCAGCAATCTAACAATGGCAGGGAAGAAGCTGCCCTTGAATCTGTCGGTGTGCGTGTTCAAGCTTCTGTACCTTCTGCCTGATGGAAGGTGGTGGAAGAGAGTATTACAGGGGTGCGATGGGTCTTTGGTGATGTTGGCAGCATTTCCCCGGCAGTGAGCTGTGTCATTGGAGCCCATAGATGGAAGGTTGGCTTCCATGATGGTGTGGGCTGTGCCCACCGCCCTTCTGTAGTTTACAGTCCTGGGCAGAGCAGTTGCTGTACCAGGCCATTACTAATGCACTGACCAGTAAAGGCGAGCGTACCGAACACCTTCCTCACCGCCCTGTCTACCTGCGACTCCACTTTCAAGGAACTATGAACCTGCTCCCCCCAAGGTCTTTATATTCACATGTGACTGCAATAAGATAAATCATCAAATCAAACCATCTTTGATAATGTAACTGAGTAGCTGCACAAACAAATGACTCTCTGCGTTCCCCCCTATTGACAGTCAGTGACCAGTCAGTTCCCCCCTATTGACAGTCAGTGACCAGTCAGTTCCCCCCTATTGACAGTCAGTGACCAGCCAGTTCCCCCCTATTGACAGTCAGTGACCAGTCAGTTCCCCCCTATTGACAGTCAGTGACCAGCCAGTTCCCCCCTATTGACAGTCAGTGACCAGTCAGTTCCCCCCTATTGACAGTCAGTGACCAGTCAGTTCCCCCCTATTGACAGTCAGTGACCAGTCAGTTCCCCCCTATTGACAGTCAGTGACCAGTCAGTTCCCCCCTATTGACAGTCAGTGACCAGCCAGTTCCCCCCTATTGACAGTCAGTGACCAGTCAGTTCCCCCCTATTGACAGTCAGTGACCAGCCAGTTCCCCCCTATTGACAGTCAGTGACCAGTCAGTTCCCCCCTATTGACAGTCAGTGACCAGTCAGTTCCCCCCTATTGACAGTCAGTGACCAGTCAGTTCCCCCCTATTGACAGTCAGTGACCAGTCAGTTCCCCCCTATTGACAGTCAGTGACCAGTCAGTTCCCCCCTATTGACAGTCAGTGACCAGTCAGTTCCCCCCTATTGACAGTCAGTGACCAGCCAGTTCCCCCCTATTGACAGTCAGTGACCAGCCAGTTCCCCCCTATTGACAGTCAGTGACCAGTCAGTTCCCCCCTATTGACAGTCAGTGACCAGCCAGTTCCCCCCTATTGACAGTCAGTGACCAGTCAGTTCCCCCCTATTGACAGTCAGTGACCAGTCAGTTCCCCCCTATTGACAGTCAGTGACCAGTCAGTTCCCCCCTATTGACAGTCAGTGACCAGTCAGTTCCCCCCTATTGACAGTCAGTGACCAGCCAGTTCCCCCCTATTGACAGTCAGTGACCAGTCAGTTCCCCCCTATTGACAGTCAGTGACCAGCCAGTTCCCCCCTATTGACAGTCAGTGACCAGTCAGTTCCCCCCTATTGACAGTCAGTGACCAGTCAGTTCCCCCCTATTGACAGTCAGTGACCAGTCAGTTCCCCCCTATTGACAGTCAGTGACCAGTCAGTTCCCCCCTATTGACAGTCAGTGACCAGTCAGTTCCCCCCTATTGACAGTCAGTGACCAGTCAGTTCCCCCCTATTGACAGTCAGTGACCAGTCAGTTCCCCCCTATTGACAGTCAGTGACCAGTCAGTTCCCCCCTATTGACAGTCAGTGACCAGCCTGCTCACAGCATTAGTTATTCAACCATGGAGGCAAAAAAAGAGTTAACTGAGGAAGGGTCACCAGACCCGAAACGTTACATTTCAATGGTGCATCTGTAGAGTTTGGAGTCATCATCATCATCATCATATATAATCCTACAGTGTGGAAACAGGCCTTCAGCCCAACAAGTCCCCACAACCCTTGGAGCATCCCACCCAGACTCATGCCCAGGGACCCACCTAAGATAGACATTCCCGGGTATTATGGGTAAATTAGCATGGCCAATCCACCCTAACCTGCACATCCCTGGGCACTATGGGTAATTTAGCATGGCCAACCCACCCTAACCTGCACATCCCTGGGCACTATGGGTAATTTAACACGGCCAATCCACCCTAACCTGCACATCCCTGGGCACTATGGGTAATTTAGCACGGCCAATCCACCCTAACCTGCACATCCCTGGGCACTATGGGTAATTTAGCATGGCCAATCCACCCTAACCTGCACATCCCTGGGCACTATGGGTAATTTAGCATGGCCAATCCACCCTAACCTGCACATCCCTGGGCACTATGGGTAATTTAGCATGGCCAATCCACTCTAACCTGCACATCCCTGGGCACTATGGGTAATTTAGCATGGCCAATCCACCCTAACCTGCACATCCCTGGGCACTATGGGTAATTTAGCATGGCCAATCCACCCTAACCTGCACATCCCTGGGCACTATGGGTAATTTAGCACGGCCAATCCACCCTAACCTGCACATCCCTGGGCACTATGGGTAATCTAGCATGGCCAATCCACCCTAACCTGCACATCCCTGGGCACTATGGGTAAGTTAGCACGGCCAATCCACCCTAACCTGCACATCCCTGTGCACTATGGGTAATTTAGCACGGCCAATCCACCCTAACCTGCACATCCCTGTGCACTATGGGTAATTTAGCACGGCCAATCCACCTGAACCTGCTCATCCCTGGGCACTATGGGTAATTTAGCACGGCCAATCCACCCTAACCCACACAAACCTGGGCACTATGGGTAATTTAGCATGACCAATCCACCCTAACCTGCACATCCCTGGGCACTATGGGTAATTTAGCATGGCCAATCCACTCTAACCTGCACATCCCTGGGCACTATGGGTAATTTAGCATGGCCAATCCTACCCTAACCCGCACATCCCTGGGCACTATGGGTAATTTAGCACGGCCAATCCTACCCTAACCCGCACATCCCTGGGCACCATGGGTAATTTAGCACAGCCAAACCACTCTAACTTGCTCATCTTTGGACTGTTGGGAGGAAACCGGAGCACCTGGAGGAAACCCACGCAGACACGGGGAGAATGTGCAAACTCCACACAGACAGTCGCCTGAGGGTGGGATCAAACCCGGGTCTTTCGTACCGTGAGGCAGCAGTGTTAACCATAAGTTTTTGCTTTTTGCGTTATTGGGAGAGAATGCACCGTGACACTGAGCCCCTCCATCTCCTTCCTGTGTTCTGACTTGTCAATGTTTGAAATTTGCCCGGCAACAATGTTGTCATCAGCAAATTTGCAGAGGGCATTCATTTGGAATTTGGCTACACAGTCGTGGTCTGTACAGCGAGTACAGTAGGGGCCTGAGCATCCATCCTTGGGGAGGGGGTCCAATACTGTGTGTTAATGTGAAGGAGATACAGTTCCCTATTCTCACTGATGGTGGTCTGTGGGTCAGGAAGCTGAAGGTCTAGACACAGAGGTCAGAGCTGGGAATTGGATCTCGGAGTACTGCATGCAGCTCAGGGATGCACATTAGAGGAGGGATGTGATTGCACTGGAGAGGGCACAGACGGAGATTTACCAGGATGTTGCCTGGGATGGAGAGTTCCCGTTGCAAAGAGAAGCTGAGGTAACAGAGTGTGAGCAGGAGGAACCCAGTAGACCAGGCAGCATCAGAGGAGCAGGAAAGCTGATGCTTCGGGTCGGGACTCTTCTTCAGAAAATGGGGTTGCTTTCCTCAGAACAGAGGAGAGTGAGAAGGGGCATGGCTGAGATGTATAGGATGATGAGGGGCAGAGACAGGGCAGGAAGGAAGCCACAGTTCCCCTCAGTGGAGGGATCAATGACGAGAGGGTGTGAGGGGGGAGGTGGTGGGGTGGGGGAAATTGATATACAATTAAGGGACAGGAGGTTTAGACAAAATGCAGGGAGAAACCTCTCTACCCAGAATGTGGAGCTCACTGCCCGTGAGGGTGGGAGAAGCAGGGGAACCCTCAACACAGCGAAGCGGTATTAGGACATGCAATTCTGATGCCAAGGCAATGCGCAAAGCGCTGGGAAGCGGGATCAGGATCATCAGGTGGTTCATTTTGACTGGCACAGACTGAATGGCATTTTTCCGCCTTGGAGATCTGTGTCCATTGTCTTTGATAGTTTCATTCCTACTTTTGTACTCCAAACCTTTTGAAATAAAGAGCAATTTTCTATTCGCTTTCTCTGTTCGTTGCGAATTTTGGATTCTTGATTTTCAATGGTCGTGGACACGGATTCCCAAATGGCTCAGCTCTGTAGCTTTCTGCAGCCAACCCTCGTTTAAATGATATTCAGATCCTTTACTCGTCTGCCAGACCACATAACCTCACATTTTCCCTCATATCTAACCCTGTGCTGTCCCTGTCCCTGGGAGTGTTTGATGGGGGACAGTGTAGTAGGAGCTTTACTCTGCATCTAACCCCGTGCTGTCCGTGTCCCTTGGAGTGTTTGATGGGGGTGACAGTGTAGTAGGAGCTTTACTCTGTATCTAACCCCATGCTGTCCCTGTCCCTGGGAGTGTTTGATGGGGAACAGTGTAGAGGGAGCTGTACTCTGTATCTAACCCCGTGCTCTCCCTGCCCTGGGATTGTTTGATGGGGGGACAGTGTAGAGGTCACGATACTTTGTAACTAACCCTGTGCTGTTCCTGTCCTGGGAGTGTTTGATGGGGAACAGTGTAGAGGGAGCTGTACTCTGTATCTAACCCCGTGCTCTCCCTGCGAGCGTTTGATTGGGGGGACATTGTAGAGGGAGCTGTACTCTGTATCTAACACTGTGCTGTCCCTTCTTCTGGGAGTGTTTGATGGGGAACAATGTAGAGGGAGCTAAGCACAGTGCTTGCTCTGAGAGTGTTTCTGAGGACTGTGTAAGAGGAAAGTCCCATATTTGCGAAATGCACAGATGATCAATCTGGGACATTGTGTTTGGGCTGGGTTCATTTGCAATAACTGCATTTCCTGAGGCTCACTATCAATTGTCCGACTCTGTGCCAGTCCAGGCCCAGATATAAAATCCTGCAATATTAACCATTTATCTCCAGCCTTCATGATATTTATCGAGACATTCTGAGCCGTATCTGTTCCCTGGAATCTTGCCTCATTTGAGTTTATCGGAACAAGCCTCAGCGCTCGAACTGAATTGTAAGAACGCCAATCTCTGGTGATGTAATCTTCAGTCACTTTGTACAAGAGATTGAGCATTTCATCTTAACACATAACTCACTCTGCTGACACACACAGCCAGCCCGACCCAAACTGAGAGAATTAACCCTCACATTTACAGTCATTCTCATCCGTGGGGAGGGAGTTAACACTTCCACACACACACACACACACACACACACACACACACACACACACACACACACACACACACATACACACACACACACACCGTTTGGTGTCTAACCCTTTAAACCCCTTCCTCAGTCACAGACACCAGCTTGTTTGTCCATCAGGAAGGAGATGAATTCCCTCCCTCCCTCTCCACTGGAGCTGTGCTGAGGAGCTGCTGGTGTTGGGCCGGGGCAGACAAAGTCCAATGTCACACGATGCCAGGTTATAGTCCCACAGCATTATAAAGCTTGTGATTTCAAATGAACTCGTTGGACTATAACCTGGTTTGTGGATGTGAGTTTGCTCGCTGAGCTGGAAGGTTAGTTTTCAGACGTTTCGTCACCATTCTAGGTAACATCATCAGTGAGCCTCCGACGAAGCACTGGTGTTATGTCCCACTTTCTATTTATCTGGTTAGGTTTCCTAGGGTTGGTGGTGTCATTTCCTGTGTTGGTGATGTCATTTCCTGTTCTTTTTCTCAGGGGATGGTAGATGGGCTCCAAATCAATGTGTTTGTTGATGGAGTTCCAGTTGCAATGCCATGCTTCTAGGAATTCTTGTGTGTGTCTCTGTTTGGCTTGTCCTAGGATGGATGTGTTGTCCCAATCAAAGTGGTGTCCTTCCTCATCTGTATGTAAGGATACGAGTGATAGTGGGTCATGTCGTTTTGTGGCTAGTTGATGTTCATTTATCCTGGTGGCTAGCTTTCTGCCAGTTTGTCCAATGTAGTGTTTGTCACAGTTCTTGCAAGGTATTTTGTAGATGACGTTCGTTTTGCTTGTTGTCTGTATAGGGTCTTTTAAGTTCATTAGCTGCTGTTTTAGTGTGTTGGTGGGTTTGTGGGCTACCCTGATGCCAAGAGGTCCGAGTAGTCTGGCAGTCATTTCGGAAATGTCTTTCCGAATGTCAGGATGGTGCCCTGGGATGGAGCAGTTTAGTGATGAAGAGAGGCTGGGTAAGCTCAGGTTGTTTTCTTTGGAGCAGGGAGCGCTGAAGGGAGATGGATCTGACAGAGGGGTATAACATTATGTGGGGCATTGACAGGGTGGAAGCAGCTTTTCCCATTAGTTGACAGGAAGGGGAGCATCATTTTAAGGTGAAGGAGGTTTTTTGAGGAGACCTGAGGGAAAACGGTTTTGCTCAGAGAGTGGTGAGTGTCTGGAATGCTCTGCTAGGGAGAATGGTCAAACTTCAAAACCTCACAACCTTTAAAAAAAAATTCAGGAAAAGCACGTGGGAATGTCATGGCATTCAAGGGAAACAGAGGAGAAGAGGAGGGGATGGAGCCAGTAGAGGTGAGTGTAGGTGGGGAGGTAGGGAGGAGATAGGTCAGTCCAGGGAGGACAGACGAGTCAAAGGGGCAGGATAAGGTTAGGAGGTAGGAGATGGGGGTGGGGCTCGAGGTGGGAGAAGGGAATAGGTGGGAGGAAGGACAGGTTAGGGAGGTGGGGATGAGCTGGGCTGGATTTGGGATGCAGTGAGGGGCAGGGACGAGCTGGGCTGGTTTTGGGATGCAGTGGGTGAAGGGGACGAGCTGGGCTGGTTTTGGGATGCAGTCGGGTGGGGGAAGGGGAGATTTTGAAGCTTGTGAAGTCCACATTGATACCATTGGGCTGCAGGGTTCCCAAGAGGAATATGAGTTGCTGTTCCTGCAACCTTCGGGTGGCATCATTGTGGCACTGCAGGAGGCCCAGGATGGACATGTCATCTGAGGAATGAGAGGGGGAGTTAAAATGGTTCACGACTGGGAGGTGCAGTTGTTTATTGCGAACCGAGCAGAGGTGTTCTGCAAAGCGGTCTCCAAGCCTCCGCTTGGTTTCCCCAATGTAGAGGAAGCCACACCTGGTACGGCGGATACAGTATACCACATTGGCAGATGTGCAGGTGAATGTCTGCTTGATAAGGATGTTGAACTGGCCGTGCCGAAAATGCCCCGTTGTGTGTTCAGAGGTGCGCAGGCCGGATGTGGGTTAACTGCAGGAAACATGGGATTGCGCGGAGAGGATGGGATGCTCTTCGGAGAGTGGCGATAGTCTCAATGGGCCGAAGGACCAGTGCTGCCTGATTTTATCATTCTTCAGGAAGCAAAGAGGACACATTCTCTAATGACATCAATGAAGCAGAGACGGAGAGGGTCCAGAGAGTCATGTTCCTCAGAGTGACCATCACCAACAATCCGTCCCTGGACCACACACGTTGATGTGATGGTCAAAAAGGTACAACAACACCCCTGCTTTGTCAGAAGGCTAAGGAAATGCAGAATGTGCATGAGGTCCCTCACGAACATTTGTAGATGCTCCATAGAAAGCTTTCCATTTGAGTGCATCACAGCTTGGGTACCCATGTTCTCCCTTCTATTGCATCACTGTGCGGGAGCAGCGCGGGGAATGACCGGGAATACCGTGCGTGAAGCTGTGTGACCGGGAGCAGCGCGGGGAATGACCGGGAATACCATGCGTGAAGCTGTGTGACCGGGAGCAGCGCGGGGAACGACCGGGAATACCGTGCGTGAAGCTGTGTGACCGGGAGCAGCACGGGGATCAAATGGGAATACCGTGTGTGAAGCTGTGTGTCTGGGAGCAGTGCAGGGATCGAGCGGGAATACCATGCGTGAAGCTGTGTATCTGGGAGCAGCGCGGGGATTGAACAGGAATACCGTGCGTGAAGCTGTGTGTCTGGGAGCAGCACGGGGATCGAGTGGGAATACCGTGCGTGAAGCTGTGTGTTTGGGAGCAGCACGGGGAACGAGCGGGAATACCGTGCGTGAAGCTACATGTCCGGGAGCAGTGTGGGAAATGAGCGGGAATACCGTGTGTGAAGCTGTGTGTCCGGGAGCAGAGCAGGGAACAAGCGGGAATACCGTGTGTGAAGCTACGTGTCCGGGAACAGCACGGGGATCAAGCAGGAATACCGTGCGTGTAGCCATGTGTCCGGGAGCAGCGCGGGGATCGAGCGGGAATACCGTGTGTGAAGCCGTGTGTGCAGGAGCAGCGTGGGGAAAGTGTCGGAATGCTGCATGGGAAATCCCAAGTCCCGGAAGCGGCGTGAGAGAGGTGCATCCCAGTGAAACGCGGCCAAACTTGTTGTTGCTGAGCCCGTGTGTCCGGGAGCAGCGTGGGGAATGAGCGGGAATACCTGTATGTGAAGCCGTGTGTTCATTGTTGATGAACATCAACTAGCCACAAAACGCCATGACCCACTGTCACTAGTATCCTTACACACAGATGAGGAAGGACACCACTTTGATTGGGACAACACATCCATCCTAGGACAAGCCAAACAGAGACACGCACGAGAATTCCTAGAAGCATGGCATTCCCACCGGAACTCCATCAACAAACACATTGATTTGGAGCCAATCTACCATCCCCTGAGAAAAAGAACAGGAAATGACATCACCAACCCAAGGAAACCTAACCAGATAAATAGAAAGCGGGACATAACACCAGCGCTTCGTCGGAGTCTCACTGATGATGTTACCTAGAATGGTGACGAAATGTCTGAAAACTAACCTTCCAGCTCAGCGAGCAAACTCACATCCAGAACCTCAACCTGAGCTACAAATCTTCTCAAAACTCGCGAGGTGGAATAATCTTTCCACATCCACCCCGTCAAGCCCCCTCTTGTCTGTTTCAATAAGGTTTGTCTGTTTCATTCTCATAAACTCCATTGAGTTGAGGCCCGAGTCACTCACCCTCTTCCCAAAAATGAGCCAAATGAGCCTCTTCTAACGCCGATCTCTTTTCCCTCAGATTTGGGGCCGAAAGGAACTTCCACAGGGTTTCAGCTGAGGGTCTGCCGAGCTACCTATCTGCGCCTGCCCCATCGAGTCCTTCTGACAATCTTGTACGCATGAGGGAAGTTGTCTCTCATTTTTCAGCTAACCAAGGGCGAAACAACTCAATCGCCGCCCCCCCCAATAAGACAGTCCCTCCATTAACTGGGATAAGCCCGTTGAATTTTCTCTGGACTGTCTCCAATGCTAGCACACTTTTTCTCAGATGAGGGGACCAAAATCATACCAAATCATCTGATCTTGGCCTAAATGTCTTGCGTAGTTTTAGCATTCATCTTGAACTCCATTTGCCTTCCTCACATACAAGCTGCTGAACGTGGAGACTAATTTTCATCTTGTGATTCACGGATGAGAATGGCCAAATCCCTCTGAATCATGGAATACCTACTGCGTGTGAGGAGGCCATTCGGCCCGCCGACTCTGCAC
Source organism: Stegostoma tigrinum (assembly GCF_030684315.1). Lineage (NCBI taxonomy): Eukaryota > Metazoa > Chordata > Chondrichthyes > Orectolobiformes > Stegostomatidae > Stegostoma > Stegostoma tigrinum. The sequence goes on along the minus strand of NC_081394.1, from coordinate 2,205,438 downwards.
CCACTCTCCGAAGAGCATCCCATCCTCTCCGCGCAATCCCATGTTTCCTGCAGTTAACCCACATCCGGCCTGCGCACCTCTGAACACACAACGGGGCATTTTCGGCACGGCCAGTTCAACATCCATATCAAGCAGACATTCACCTGCACATCTGCCAATGTGGTACACTGTATACGCTGTACCAGGTGTGGCTTCCTCTACATTGGGGAAACCAAGCGGAGGCTTGGGGACCGCTTTGCAGAACACCTCTGCTCGGTTCGCAATAAACAACTGCACCTCCCAGTCACGAACCATTTTAACTCCCCCCTCTCATTCCTCAGATGACATGTCCATCCTGGGCCTCCTGCAGTGCCACAATGATGCCACCCGAAGGTTACAGGAACAGCAACTCATATTCCTCTTGGGAACCCTGCAGCCCAATGGTATCAATGTGGACTTCACCAGCTTCAAAATCTCCCCTTCCCCCACCCGACTGCATCCCAAAACCAGCCCAGCTCGTCCCCTTCACCCACTGCATCCCAAAACCAGCCCAGCTCGTCCCTGCCCCTCACTGCATCCCAAAGCCAGCCCAGCTCATCCCCACCTCCCTAACCTGTCCTTCCTCCCACCTATTCCCTTCTCCCACCTCGAGCCCTACCCCCATCTCCTACCTCCTAACCTTATCCTGCCCCTTTGACTCGTCTGTCCTCCCTGGGCTGACCTATCTCCTCCCTACCTCCCCACCTACAGTCACCTCTACTGGCTCCATCCCCTCCTCTTCTCCTCTATCCATGTTCGGTCTGCCTCCCCCTCTCTCCCTATTTATTTCAGAACCCTCTTCCCCCTCCCTTATTTCTGAAGAAGGGCCTAGGCCCGAAACATCAGCTTTCCTGCTCCTCTGATGCTGCTTGGCCTGCTATGTTCATCCGGCCCCACACCTTGTTATGTGGATAAAGGGGCCATTTTGAGCGGGAAAACCAGGAACTAGTGGAGTTCCACAGGGATTGCAAACAGGGGCACAAAAATTCTTTGCTTTATAAAGAGGAAGAAGGCACTAGCGCTGAGCTGATAGCTGATAGAAAAATAGGTGGATAGCCAAGTGGTGAGGATGACTCAAAGAGGGACTCAGCAAGGCTCATCAAAACACTTGGCCCATAATGTGAGGTGACACCCATTAGAAAGAACGGAGGAGCTGAATATTCTCCAAATGGAGGAAGATGAAAAGTGGGGCTAAAATTATATCAGAGATAGCAGGAACTGCAGATCCTAAGATGCTTCTTGTCCAGCTGTGTTCATCCAGCTCCACACTTAGTTATCTTGGATTCTGCAGTTCCCATTATCTCTGATACACCTTTATCCTCATTCTTTGTTTTCTATTAGTTAGCCAATCCTCTACGTATGTTAATATTCTACTTGGGGGATGGCACGGTGGTTCTGCGGTTAGCACTGCCACCTCACAGCACCAGGGACCCAGGTTCGATTCCGGCCTCAGGTAACTGGCTGTGCAGAGCTTTTGCACATCCTCACCCTGTCACACGTGGTTTCCTTTCTCCCCCCGTTTCCTCTCCCAGTCCAAAGATGGGAGGGTTAGCCAATGGGAAACACCGGGTTGGCTGCTCTTCAGAGGGCCAGTGTGGACTCGATGGGCCAAAGGCCTGCTTCCACACTATAGGACCAGTATGAATACCTCCTCAATGAAATGTGTACAAAATACAGGAAGTTTTTGGAAAAGCTCAGCAGGTCTGCGAAGGGAAAGATCAGAGTTAGCGTTTCGGGTCTGGTAACCCTTCCTGCTGAGCTTTTCCAGCCACTTCCTGTTATTGTTCCTGATTTACAGAGTCCGCGGATCCCTCGGTTTTTGAAGAAATGTGCACATTTATCAGGCATCCCTCCGTGCCTGATCAAATGATGCATTTCTAAATACTCTGCTGTTTCCCCATTCATTCTGGTTTGTCTTTTGATTGATTTTACTGTCACGTGTGCCGAAATGCAGTGAAAAGCTTTGTTTACGAGCAGTACGGGTGGGAAGTCCAGGACAGCTGGTTGTGTTCCCGTCATTGCAAGGAATATAATGCTTTTCACCTTCTTGAGCAACGACCGGCTTTTTCCTGTTAAATCCAGCAGGTCTATAGCTGTCAGCGAGTTGTCTCCCCTCCTTATTTGAATAACGGTGTTGCACTGGCAGTTTTCCAATCCTCTGGGACTTTTCCAGAATCGAACAATTCTTGGAAAATTACGCCCAGTGCATTTTTTGTGTCTGTCGCAACTTATTTTAACATCCTACTGTGCAACTCCTCATGAAAAGGGACATAATTGCCTTTATTCCAATAGGTTCTCTACCACTTTTTCTGCAGGAATTGTTAGTGTATCGATTTCCTCCCTCCCTTCAGCCTTACTGATTATTTTTGGAATGCTATTAGCATCTTCAACTGCGATTTCTTCATGTCTCTTGCCATTTCCTTGTTCCCCAATATTATTTCCCCAGCCCCATTTTCTCAGATGCCAACGGTCGCTTTGGCCTCCCTTTTTAAATATACAAAGATGGTCTTACAGTCTGCTTTGACATTGCTTGCTAGTTAAAGGGTCACTGAGTCACACAGCAGGGAAACAGACCTTTTGGCCCAACCAGTCCGTGCTGAACGTAATCCCAAACTAAACTAGTTCCACCTGCCTGCTCCCAGCCCATATCCCTCCAAACCTTTCTCTATCCAAATGTCTTTTAAACGCGGTAACTGTACCCACACCCACCACTTCCTCAGGAAGCTCATTCCACATTTGAACCACTCTCAGTGTAAAAAAAATTCCCCTCATGTCTTTTTCTAAATATCCCTCTGCTCACCTTAAAATATGTCCTGCTCCCCAAGTCTTGAAATTCCCCCACGCTAGGGAAAAGACCCTATCTGTACCCCTCATGATTTTATAAACATCTGCGAGGTCAACTCTCAAACTCCTACACACCAGTAAAAAAAACTCCCAGCCTATCCAGCTTTTCTTTATGACTCAAACCTTCCATACCCGGCAACATCCTGGTAAATCTCTTCCAAACCTTCTCCAGCTTCATAATATCCTTCCTGTCACTGGGTGGTCAGAACCAGACGTTTTATTCCATTAGTCATAGTTTTTTTTTCTTTTTAAAATGTTTCACAATCCTTTCACTCACCACTAACCACATTATAAATTTGATACTATTCTTACTTTATTTAGTTCATCATGTTTGCTTCTAAGAATCATTCTTGTGCACTGCTGAATTTATTTTCTTAAACTTCTGACATAGACCATCAGTCACTTTTTTCTGCTAAATCCCTTCCTTGGGAATTCTGCCCTAAAACTCCACAATGACCTTTATTTATGTTTAGTTTCTGATCAGGTCTCTCACTCTCAAACTGAACATGATATTATGATTAACATTCCCTACCAGATATTTTTCCTCTTTAGTGCAGAGGAGATTTACCTGGAATGGGGGGGGGGGAATGTCTTACGAGGAAAGGTTGAGAGAGCTAGGGCTTTTCTCTTTAGAACGACGAAGGATGAGAGGTGACTTGATAGAGGTGTACAAAATGATCAGAGGTATAGATAGAGTGGACAGCCAGATACTTTTTTCTAGGGTGGAGGTAGCTATTACAAGGGAGCATAGTTTTAAAGCAAGTGGAGGTAGATATCAGGGAGACGTCAGAGGTAGGTTCTTTTCTCAGAGAGTGGTAGAGGCGTGTAGTGCATTGCCAGAGAGGGTAGCGGAGCCGGCCTCAATAGGGGCATTTAAGCAGCTTTTAGATAGGCATACGGATGATAGTATAAGGTAGGGGTGGAGGTTAGATAGACCTTAGGTTCAGGGTAAAATTTCAGCACAACATCGTGGGCGAAGGGCCTGTACTGTGCTGTGCTGTTCAATGTTCTTTATTTCACTTTGAGCCCATGCATTGCATCCTCCTGGCTCCAATTTAGGATTGTCAATTCCTCCTTCCTTCCAACTTAGACTGGGTGAGGTCCTGTTGACGTGCCGAGGAGGAGGGAGCACCCATGGAGCGGGGAGGAAAGGCTTCAGGACTGGGGAGAGATAGCCTCTTCCAGAGCATGATTGTCCGACAGGGGCATGTCCGAGATCACTTTCCCTGAAACCAAAATGCCAGCCACTTACGCCTCCCCACTGGCAGCCACTAACAGTCCCGCTGTCCTGCCCATCTCTGAACACAACAGCCCTGAGATTCTGCTGTGCTTTTCCAGGAGTTTCGGCTTTGCCTGCTCTCCTTACTCCGTTCCTAAACCTGTGCCGCCCCTGTCCTCCAAATACTTCATTCACAACCAGGACAGCAAAAACAGAAGTTGCTGGAAAAAGCTCAGCAGGTTCGGCAGAGTCTTTGGAGAGAAATCAGAGTTAACGTTTCAGGTCCAGTGGCCCTTTCTGATGGTAGCTGGGAAAATGTCTGTTTATATTCGGAAGACAGGGAGCCGTCAGGGGTAAATGATAGCGGGGTGGAGATAGAGCCAAAAGTGATAGAAGAACAGCTGAAAAGACAAAGGAGTAGATAATGATCTGACTCGGACAGTTTAAAGGTATTGATGGGGACTGTTAGTGACTAACAACAGGGGTGTGTAGCGGCAGGCTGCGTGGTAACAAGGCCTGGTGTGTGGGGTGGGGGACTGGGACACGGGAGAGTTTAGGCCCTAAAATTGTCACCATCAGTTCTGAGGAAGGGTCACTGGACCTGATACGTTAACACTGATTTTTTTTTCCCTTCACAGATGCTGCCGGGCCTGCTGAGTTTTTCCAGTAACTTCTGCTTCTGTTCCTGATTTACAGCATCCGCAGATCTTTCGCTTCCTAAAATGATTGAGCTCGGTATTGAGTCTGGGGGGCTGTAGGCTGTTCAAGAGGAAAATGAGGTGTTGTTCCTCCATTGATAACACAGTGTGGAGCTGGATGAACACAAAAGGCCAAGCAGCATCTTAGGGGCAGGAAGGCTGACGTTTCGGGCCTAGGCCCTCCCGAAACGTCAGCTTTCCTGCTCGGCATGCTGCGTTCATCCAGCTCTACACCTTGTTATCTCGGATTCTCCAGCATCCGCAGTTCCTACTATCTCTGTTGTTCCTCCAGCTTGTGCTGAGCTGCACAGGAACACTCTAGCAAGCCAGAGACGGAGATGTTTGCAGGGAGCAGGGTGGGGCATTGAAGAGGCAGGCAACAGGTAGTTCAGGGCCGTTTTTGCGAGCAGAAAGTAGATGCTCTGTGAAGCAGTCGCCAAGTCTCCGCCTTGTTTCCCCAACATAGAGGAGACCACACTGTGAGCAGCGAATGCAGGAGACCAGATTCAGGAAGTGCAGGTGAAGTGTTGCTTCGTATGGAAGGTATGTTTGGGCCCTTGGATACTGGGGAGGGAGGAGGTAAATGGGCAGGTGTTGCACCTTCGCTGGTTACTGGGGAAGGTGCCGTAGGGCTGTGGGGGTGAAGGAAGTCTCGTGGAGGGAACAGTGCCTGCGGAAGGTGGACATGGGAGGGGAGGGGGCCTGGTGGTGGCATCTCGCTGGAGCTGGCAGAAATGAAGACTCGGACGCTGATGAGATGATAGCCAAACACAGACACTGCCTCCTAACAATAACACCCACCCACGCTTTCTCAGCTGGCCACATCTTGATGTTGGACACATCAGTTTGCACCATCACTGCGCTTGTAACTGTTGGGATCCAAAGCCACGCAACCTCTCTCGCGGGCCAAACTGCGTCCCGCGCTTCTCTCACAGTCAGCGAAACAGGCTTCTGACCGAGCCTCACTAGGGTCACAGGTTCTGAACTGTTTGACAGGAGATGGGAGAGCCATCGCGCTCACGGACAATGGATCTCCCAAGGTCCGCAGCTGCAGTTTTGAAACTAACAGACGATTCGGTCAGTATTTCGGAGCATTTAGCTGCCTGGGAGAGTAATTCAAGAAAGGGGCCCGACGGAACACGGCGTGAGAAAGTACCAGGCTGCGCGCTCGGGAGAATAGAGGCCATTTTCTGAGCGGGGAAAGGCTTCCAAAAGCTGAAGGACGTTGTGACTTAAGTGTCCTTGTTCAAGATTTTCTTTGTGCGATAACGTGCAGGTTCAGTTGGCAGCTACGCAAATGAGTTTGTTCCACGAGGGCTGGGTTACAAGAGCAGAGGTGTACCGCTGAGCCTGTATACGGCTCTGGTTGGACCGCGGCTAGAATATTGTGAGCAATCTTGGGCCCTGTCTCTGAGGAAGGATGGGCCTGCCTTGAGTGGTGGGGTTGGTGGGGAGGGGCTGGTGTTGGGTAGAGGTTTACAAGAGAGACCCCATGGCTTGTCTTATGGGGAGCCTGGCTCTGCAGAGTTGAGAAGGAGGAGGGAGTATCTGATTGAAACTGAGAGAATACTGAGGGGCCTGGATGGAGCGGACGTGGAGAAAATGGTCTCCACCAGTGGGAGAGACTGGGACCTGAGGGAACAGCCTCAGGGTGAGGGGAGGGCCCTTTCGAGCTGAGATGGGGGGAGGAATTTCTTCAGCTGGAGGAGGGGTAAATCTGTGGGACACATTCCCATGGAGCAGGGACTGGGGAGGGCAGGTCATTGATTGTGTTTAAGACAGAGATAGGTAGGTTCCTAATTGGTGAGGGGATGGAGAGAGAAGGCTGGAGAATGGGGTTGAGGAACGTATCATCCATGATCGAATTGAAACCCTTGATGGGCCGAGCGGCCTAATGTTGCTCCCATATCTGATGGACTCATGGTTCAATGACAGTGCTGGGGGGGTGGCTCGTTCATCGGACCCCCAACTAACAATTGGCTGGCTCACAGGCAAGAGATGACGAGGTGTCAGGGTTGGGCTGGACGGGCGAGGCCAGAAATCTTATCCCACTAGGATATAGTCCAACGTTTATTTGAAAACACAAGCTTTAGGAGTGCAGCCCCATAACAGGAGAAGTCTTTACCTGAAGAAAGGGCCACGATCCAAAAGCCTGTGTTTTCAAATAAACCTATTGGGCTATAACCTGACGTCGTGTGATTTCTGGCCTCGCACATCAGAGAGACAGACACTAACAACAGGAATGACCGCGAGACTGAGCCAAGCTGCTCTGACCCTACACCATCGCAGTCCGAGGATGAGCCCTCACCCGCTCACTCCCGGAAACTTGGTCTGCTTGGTGATGCTGAGGGCACAACCTGCAACTATTCAGCTGTAGAAACCGTCGCACGTGCCCAATCCGACTTGGAGTTTCCACGTTATCGGGAGAAATCCGCAAGCAACTGTGTTGCCCCCAGCCCCGTCACCAGGTCCTGAAAAGGTCTGATCGCTTCCATCCCCGTAGTTCCCCCGTCCCAATATTAGTCGATGGATTTTGTGGAATAACATCTTTTTCTTGCCCCTAGTACCTTTCAGCTATCATTGCAGAACAATTAACTTGTACAAGATAACTTGTGAGATAACACGGTGTGGAGCTGGATGAACACAGCAGGCCCAGCAGCATCAGAGGAGCAGGAAAGCTGCCGTTTCAGGCCGAGACCCATCACCTTGTTATCTCGGATTCTCCAGCATCCGCAGTTCCTTCTATTTCTGAGCTTGTGGTCGAAAAGTTAAAAAGGGGACGCTATATGCTCTGGTAGATATTTCATTCACACGCAGCTCTGAGGCACATTAGGAGTGCTGTGTCAGAAAGGTTCACTCTGGGGGACAATTATAGAGGCAGAAATGGGTCCTTCGGCCCAACCAGTCCATGCTGACCATAATCCCAAACTAAACTAGCCCCACCTGCCCTGCTCGTGGCCCATATCCCCCCCAAACCTTTCCTATTTATGTACTTATCCAAATGTGTTTTAACCGCTGTAGCTGTCCCCACTCCCACCACTTCCTCTGGAAGTTCATTCCACACACAAACTGCGTTAAAAATACACTCCCCCGCATGCCTCTTTAAAATCTTTCGCCTCTTACCTTAAAAATATGCCCTCCTAGTCTTGAAACCGCCCCTCCACCCTAGGAAAAAAACATCCTGTCTATGCTCCTCGTGGTTTTATAAACCTCTTGACCACCCACACTCCAGCGAGAGAAGTCCCAGCCTCGCTCTGTGTCTCACATCCTCCATTCGCAGCAACATCCCGGTAAATCTCTCCCAAACCCTCTCCAGTTTAATAATATCCTTCCTGTAACTGGGAGACCACAGCTGGGCACCGTGCTCCAGAAGAGGCATCTCCAACGTCCTGTACAACCTCAACATGACGTCCCCAACTCCTACACTCAAAGGTCTGACCGATGTTGGAGAGGAACTACAGAATCGATATGTAACAGACGAGGCCATTCAGCCCATCGTGGCTGCACTGGCTTTATCACGGAGTTCTTTATTCCCCAGATCCATGCAGGGTGCTCCTATCGAAATGACCGTCCGATGCCCCTCTCCAGCGCCTCAGCTGAGCCTGCCCCCCGACGCATTCCCAATGCCCTAACCTCTCACTGGGTGAAAATGTTATTCCCACGCCCTCACCTCGCCCTTTCACGCTATGCCCTTCTTGTTCTGGTTCCTCTCACAACTGGGAGCAGTTTCTCCCTGTTGGCAACTCTAAACGTAACGCTAACCTTTACCAATCACCCAAAATGTAGGCCTCATGAGAATGTACCAGCTGGACACTTCTGGAATATTGTGTGCATTTCTGGTCTCCCTGCTACAGAGAGGATGTTATTAAACTTGAAAGGGTTCAGAAAAGAACTTACAAGGATGTTGCCAGGTTTGGAGGGTTTGAGCTACAGGAAGGGGCTGAATAAACTGGGGATATTTTCGGGGGTTTGTGGCTCAGGGTTTAGCACTGTTGCCTCTCAGCACCAGGGACCCAGGTTTGATCCCACCCTCGGGCGACTGTCTGTGTAGAGTTTGCGCATTCTCCCTGTGACTGTATGGGTTTCCTCCAGGTACTCCGGTTTCCTCCAACAGTCCAAAGATGTTCAGGTTAGGGTGTATTGGCCGTGCTAAATTACCCATAGTGCCCAGGGATGTGCAGGTTAGGGTGGATTGGCCTTGCTAAATTACCCATAGTGCCCAGGGATGTGCAGGTTAGGGTGGATTGGCCGTGCTAAATTACCCATAGTGCCCAGGGATGTGCAGGTTAGGGTGGATTGGCCGTGCTAAATTACCCATAGTGCCCAGGGATGTGCAGGTTAGGGTGGATTGGCCGTGCTAAATTACCCATAGTGCCCAGGGATGTGCAGGTTAGGGTGGATTGGCCATGCTAAATTACCCATAGTGCCCAGGGATGTGCAGGTTAGGGTGGATTGGCCGTGCTAAATTACCCATAGTGCCCAGGGATGTGCAGGTTAGGTTGGATTGGCCATGCTAAACTACCCATAGTGCCCAGGGATGTTCAGGTTAGGGTGGATTGGCCATGCTAAATTACCCATAGTGCCCAGGGATGTGCAGGTTAGGGTGGATTGGCTGTGCTAAATTACCCATAGTGCCCAGGTATGTGCAGGTTAGGGTGGATTGGCCATGCTAAATTACCCATAGTGCCCAGAGATGTGCAGGTTAGGGTGGATTGGCCGTGCTAAATTACCCATAGTGCCCAGGGATGTGCGGGTTAGGGTGGATTGGCTGTGCTAAATTACCCATAGTGCCCAGGGATGTGCAGGTTAGGTTGGATTGGCCATGCTAAACTACCCATAGTGCCCAGGGATGTTCAGGTTAGGGTGGATTGGCCGTGCTAAATTACCCATAGTGCCCAGGGATGTGCGGGTTAGGGTGGATTGGCTGTGCTAAATTACCCATGGTGCCCAGGGATGTGTGGGTTAGGGTGGATTGGCCGTGCTAAATTACCCATAGTGCCCAGGGATGTGCAGGTTAGGTTGGATTGCACATGCTAAATTACCCATAGTGCCCTGGGATGTTCAGGTTACGGTGGATTGGCCGTGCTAAATTACCCATAGTGCCCAGGGATGTGCGGGTTAGGGTGGATTGGCTGTGCTAAATTACCCATAGTGCCCAGGGGTGTGCAGGTTAGGGTGGATTGGCCGTGCTAAATTACCCATAGTGCCCAGGGATGTGCCGGTTAGGGTGGATTGGCCATGCTAAATTACCCATAGTGCCCAGGGATGTGCCGGTTAGGGTGGATTGGCCATGCTAAATTACCCATAGTGCCCAGGGTTGTGCAGGTTAGGGTGGATTGGCCGTGTTAAATTACCCATAGTGCCCAGGGCTGTGCAGGTTAGGGTGGATTGGCCGTGTTAAATTACCCATAGTGCCCAAGGATGTGCAGGTTAGGGTGGATTGGCCTTGCTAAATTACCCATAGTGCCCAGGTATGTGCAGGTTAGGGTGAATTGGCCGTGCTAAATTACCCATAGTGCCCAGGGATGTGCAGGTTAGGGTGAATTGGCTGTGCTAAATTACCCATAGTGCCCAGGGATGTGCAGGTTAGGTTGGATTGCACATGCTAAATTACCCATAGTGCCCTGGGATGTTCAGGTTACGGTGGATTGGCCGTGCTAAATTACCCATAGTGCCCAGGGATGTGCGGGTTAGGGTGGATTGGCTGTGCTAAATTACCCATAGTGCCCAGGGGTGTGCAGGTTAGGGTGGATTGGCCGTGCTAAATTACCCATAGTGCCCAGGGATGTGCCGGTTAGGGTGGATTGGCCATGCTAAATTACCCATAGTGCCCAGGGATGTGCCGGTTAGGGTGGATTGGCCATGCTAAATTACCCATAGTGCCCAGGGTTGTGCAGGTTAGGGTGGATTGGCCGTGTTAAATTACCCATAGTGCCCAAGGATGTGCAGGTTAGGGTGGATTGGCCTTGCTAAATTACCCAGAGTGCCCAGGGATGTGCAGGTTAGGGTGGATTGGCCGTGTTAAATTACCCATAGTGCCCAAGGATGTGCAGGTTAGGGTGGATTGGCCTTGCTAAATTACCCATAGTGCCCAGGGATGTGCAGGTTAGGGTGAATTGGCCGTGCTAAATTACCCATAGTGCCCAGGGATGTGCAGGTTAGGGTGAATTGGCCGTGCTAAATTACCCATAGTGCCCAGGGATGTGCAGGTTAGGGTGAATTGGCCGTGCTAAATTACCCATAGTGCCCAGGGATGTGCAGGTTAGGGTGAATTGGCCGTGCTAAATTACCCATAGTGCCCAGGGATGTGCAGGTTAGGGTGAATTGGCCGTGCTAAATTACCCATAGTGCCCAGGGATGTGCAGGTTAGGGTGAATTGGCCATGCTAAATTACCCATAGTGCCCAGGGATGTGCAGGTTAGGGTGGATTGGCTGTGCTAAATTACCCATAGTGCCCAGGGACGTGCAGGTTAGGGTGGATTGGCCATGCTAAATTACTCATAGTGCCCTGGGGTGTGCAGGGTAGGGGCGATCAGTCAGGGGGGTGGATAGGGTGGGCCGGGCCTGGGTCAGGTGCTGTGTAGAAGGGGCAGAGCGGGATCCCATAAATGCAGAGCCAGGAAAGCAGGGTGAGAGTGGATAGGGCGGCCCTGGCGAAGGCTTTTCGGCCGAAATGCTGACTCCTCCCACTCCCCGGGATCGTGCCTGGCCCCGGCCTGCTTCCCAGCCCCTACCGACCCTAGCTTCCAGCATCCAGAGCTGGTGGGGCCGAGTGGCCTTGTCTGACCTGGAAATAACTGTTGAGGAGAGCCCGGTGATGTGGAATGATAGCTATATAATTTATTTCGGGAGAGATAAAACTGCGTCCACTCGCAGGAGTTTGTACATCAAGGGCCGTGGAGCCCACCAGGCCGCCATCTGCATTTGCCATGGATGACACTAGCAGATAGTCCAATGCAATCAATAATATTTACAGCACAGTTCATTAGTCCTTGGCTTTGTGTCAGCTCTCGCCTTTCCCCACCACAGCGTCAGAATCGCCGTTGACGTTCATGGAGTCGCCATTTTGGCTGCAGGGTCCGTTCTGTAGATCGAGCCACACCCCCCTGAAGTGCTTTGCTGGCTCTCGGTAGGGAGGGTGAGGTAAGTGGGCATCTGCCTCGGGCCCAGGAGGAGCAAGTAGGTGCAGGGAGGCAGGCCGGAGAGCTGTGAATCTCAGCGCCTCCTCCCTCATCATCCGGAAGGCAGACGGAGAGGCCCTGCCCACCACCGGGCAGCACAGCCCCCAAGGCTGCGGTGGATAGCGCCCAGGGCCGGACCCCGCCCTCGGGGTGTCGAATCGGGCCCGGCAATCTGCCCCCTCGCCCGGCCCGAAAGGAGCCAGTGCCCGAACATGTTCTGCCGCCGTCTCGGGCTGGCTCCTCGTGGCGACACCGGCTGGGGGCGACCTCCTCCAGGAGGACACCTGGGCCTCGGGGGGCCGGTGCGAGAGAGGGGGGCTGGAGGTGTCCATCGGCTGCGGTGATACCTTCACGTAGGCCCCGGGCGAGGGGCAATGCACAGCTGCAGGCCAGACCAAAAACCGTCAGCAACAATTCCGGCCTGAGGCCACCCGTGACATGACAGGGCCCGGCTCAAACCCACTCCCTGCTTCCCGCTTTCTTCCCACTAACTCCAACACCACACCAGAAATTAGGCAGGTTCGAGGCCACTTGGCTCATCTAGTCCCACTCCGGGCTAGCCTCAGGCCTAACAATCCACCCGCTCCCTCGAATTTCCCCCAAGAAGCCGCACTGCAACACACGATCCCATTCCCCTTGCGTGCCAGGCATTGTCCATCGTTCCTCAATCTCAGGTCCCTCTTACAACCCATTTCTCAACGGGGAGGGCTGGAATCTTGTCAACGCCGCAAACTCTTGACTTTAGCCTCATTCCCAGAGCTGGAGCTCAACACACAATCGACATATTTCAACGTCCCACAGTTAACCCCCACCCCCAGACCAGTGTTTGGCTGGAAATGTTATTGATTCCATCCTTAATAGTTATGAGGCCAAGACTAGACTTAATGGTGAGGCCTACGTGAGGGTCAAGGCAATGGCCTACTCTGGAACAATAGTGAGCCTGCAATTCTAGTTAATGATGAAGTCTAGATTTTAGTTGATGGTGAGGGCTATAGTCTGGGTGAATAGTGAGGCCTACATTCGGGGTGAACGGCGGGGCCTACGTTCAGGGTGAACGGCAGGGCCCACATTTGGGGTGAACGGCAAGGCCTACATTCAGGCTGAACGGCGAGGCCTACCTGCCAGTCTGAGAAAGCGAAATCGGTCATGGGATGCCTTAACCATTTTATTTGGGCTGAGGGGGTTGGGGGTCACAGTGGGCTGTCTGTGGGAGGGGTGCGGTGTACCAAGGGGAGCTGTATAATTTACCGGCGGACCCTTCCCCCATCCCTGCTCCAACACCACCGGCCCCTGCCAAACCCCCTCAACAACCCCACCATCAGCCCCACCCCTGGCGGCGCTCCTATTGTCAATACTGACCGTGCGCGCTGGACAGCGGTGAGCTTGACTCACTTCCTGGAGAGAGACACTCCTTTATCACGCTGCATGGAGTCCGCTGACCGGGAGGAAGCTGCGGAAGGGTCCGACACGCCTTCCCACGGAGAACATCAATGACCTGGAGGGAAGTAGCAGCCCCACGAAGTCAGGAAGGCCGGGCACCCGAGCCCCGGCAAACCAGAGCACGCCCATCCCCCACCCAACCCAACCTCCCACCTTTCTGACCCCCATCACCCCACCTCAGACACCAGGAGTTTTGGGGGCGGGGTGGGTGTGTATTGGACGCTGAGAGCATTTCAGGGACACGGCCCCACTGAAATGTGCAAATGAGGAAGCCATTCGACCCCTCAAATCTGTTTCGACCCCACCCTGCATCTTCTGAAGCTTACTCTGGTGTGTGTGGGGAGAGACAGAGGGGTGAGGAGAGGGAAGGAGTGGTGGAGGGAATCCAGAAGCAGAGAGAGAGAAAGAGTTGGTGGGGGTGGGGATCCAGGGAGTTGGGGGCTAGTGAAAGGTGGAAGGAGAGTGAGATTGAGAAGGAGAGTAAAGGGAGCGACGGAAAGTGAGAGAGAGTGAGAGCGAGAGCGGGAGCATGACAGGCAGGGATGAGAGGAGCGAAGAGGGTGAGAGTGAGGGAATGGAGGGTAGAGGGAGAGTGAGAGGAAGGAAGGGAGTGAGGAAGATGGAGAGAGAGTGAGGGAAGGAGAGGTAAAGGGAGAGGGAAACAGAGAGAGAGTGAGAGAAAGGGAGATTAAGGCTGAGGGAGAGAGAGAGACAGAGGCAGGGAGTGGGAGAGAGAGGGGGGAGTGGGAGGGAGGGAGTGGGAGGGAGATAGTGGGAGGGAGATAGTGGGGGGAGAGAGAGTGAGGGAGGGTCGGGTGGAGAGAGTGGGGGGAGAGAATGGGGGTGAGAGCGGGGGGGAGAGAGTGAGTGGGAGAGAGGGAAGGAGGAAGTGGGAGAAAGGGCATGGGATAGAGGGAGTGGGATAGAGGAACAGACGGAGTGCAAGAGAAAGGGAAGGAGTGGGAGAGTGGGAGGGAGAGAGTGAAAGGGAGTGGGAGGAAGAGAGGGAGGGAGAGGGAGGGAGGGAGAGGGAGGGAGGGGGAGGGAGGGAGGGGGAGGGAGGGAGAGAGTGGGAGGGAGGGAGTAGGAGGGAGTGGGAGGGACGGAGTGGGTTAGAGGAACGGAGGGAAAGCGAGTGAGAGGAAGGGAGTGGGAGGAAGGGAGGGAGGGAGAGGGAGGGAGTGGGAGGAAGGATGGGAGTGGGAGAGAGGGAGTGGGGATAGAGGGATGGAGGGAGAGCAAGTGAAAGGAGGGGAGTGGGAGGAAGGGAGGGAGTGGGAGAGAGGGAGGGAGGGAGTAGGAGGGAGTGGGAGGGAGGGAGTGGGTTAGAGGAATGGAGGGAGAGTGAGTGAGAGGAAGTGAGGGAGGGAGTGGGAGGAAGGGAGGGAGTGGTAGGAAGGGAGGGAGAGGGAGAGAGAGAGTGGGTGGGAGGGAGTAGGAGGGATTGGGAGAGACGGAGTGGGATAGAGGAACGGAGGGAGAGCGATTGAAAGCAAGGGAGGGAGTGGGAGGGAGGGAGGGAGGGAAAGGGAGGGAGAGAGTGGGAGGGAGGGAGAGGGAGGGAGAGAGGGAGGGAGGGAGTAGGAGGGAGTGGGAGGGAGGGAGTGGATTAGAGGAACGGAGGGAGAGTGAGGGAGAGGAATTGAGGGAGGCAGTGGGAGGAAGGGAGGGAGTGAGAAAGAGGAAGGGAGGGAGTGGGAGAGAGGAAGGGAGGGAGAGGGAGGGAGAGAGTGGGAGGGAGTAGGAGGGATCGGGAGAGAGGGAGTGGGATAGAGGAACGGAGGGAGAGCGATTGGGAGGAAGGGAGGGAGTGGGAGAGAGGGAGGGAGGGAGAGGGAGAGAGAGTGGGAGGGAGGGAGTGGGAGAGAGGGAGTGGGATACAGTAACGGAGGGAGAGTGAGTGAGAGGAAGTGAGGGAGGGAGTGGGAGGAAGGGAGGGAGTGGGAGAGAGAGTGGGAGGGAGGGAGAGGGAGGGAGAGAGTGGGAGGGAGGGAGTAGGAGGGAGTGGGAGAGAGGAACGGAGGGAGAACGAGTGAGAGGAAGGGGGCGCGACACATCAGTCCTGAACTGACCCCTGGAACTGGGTGGCCTGGCTGGGCCGGATACAAGTTATCCATGTGGCTGAAGGGGCCTGGAGTCACGTGTGGTCCCAGGCAGGGGCAGGGCAGCAGACCTCCTCCCCTGAAGCTGGGGGCCAGGGGGATGCGCTGGTTTTGTTGTTAACACGAATCGACAGCGAACCCTCGGTGACCGGGACCAGTGGGGTTTCCGGGTTAAGCTGACCAACAGTGCAGTGCCAATGGAGCAGGAGGGTACCATTCAGCCCGTTGAGTGTGCTGCGCTCTGGTATGCAGCCCCTGGGACGGAGAGAGAGAGAGAGAGAGAGAGAGAGAGGGACAAATCATTCCAAGCTTCCAGCTCAGGCCCTCACCTTTTTGTTCTTGGCTACCATGAGGGAGGTGTCATTGTGACAGTTTTTAACGCTGCTGTCAGCTCCATTCTTCAGCAAAACCTTCACAATCTCCAGGAAGCCCCGTCCGCTACAGCAATGCAGAGCCGTGTTCCCCGAATATGTCTGTAGGTTCACATTGGCCCCATGCTGGTGACACAGAGAGAGCGAAAGAGAGAGAGACAGGACAGCCGTGAGCAGGCAGTAAGGTCAACGAGGGATATGTTCAGAAACTAGCTCCCTCTCTCACACTCCATCCCCCTCTTACACTCCCACACTCTCCCTCCATCCCTCTCTCACACTCCCTTGCTCTCCCTCCATCCCTCTCTCACAATCCCACGCTCTCCCTCTGTGCCCCTCTCACACCCCCTCACACTCGCTCCGTCCCCCCCCCACACTCCCTCGCTCTCCCTCCCACCCAATCTCACAATCCTTCACTCTCCCACCATCCTCCTCTCACAATTCCATGCTGTCCCTCTGTCCCTCTCCCGCAATCCTGTGCTCTCCCTCCATACACCTGTCACAATCCCTTGCTCTCCCTCCCACCCTCTCTCACACACTCCATCACACTCTCACACTCCCTTGCTCGCTCTCTGACACTCCATCCTCATTCTCTCTCCCCATGTCCTCCTTTCTCCCTCTTTCCTGCCTCCACATCTCATACACCCTCACTCTCCACCCTGCTCCACCGCTGACACTTCCCTTCCTCTCCCTCTCTCCTGCTGTTCCTCTGTGTCAGAGGGTCAGTGCTGAGGGAGTGGGCACTGTCGGAGGGTCAGTGCTGAGCGAGTGGGCACTGTCAGAGGGTCAGTGCTGAGGGAGCGGGCATTGTCAGAGGGTCAGTGCTGTGGGAGCGGGCACTGTCGGAGGGTCAGTGCTGAGGGAGTGCCACATTGTCGGAGGGTCAGTGCTGAGGGAGCGGGCGCTGTCGGAGGGTCAGTGCTGAGGGAGCGGGCGCTGTCGGAGGGTCAGTGCTGAGGGAGCGGGCGCTGTCGGAGGGTCAGTGCTGAGGGAGCGGGCACTGTCAGAGGGTGAGTGCTGAGGGAGTGCCGCACTGTCGGAGGGTCAGTGCTGAGGGAGCGGGCACTGTCGGAGGGTCAGTGCTGAGGGAGTGGGCACTGTCGGAGGGTCAGTGCTGAGGGAGCGGGCACTGTCGGAGGGTCAGTGCTGAGGGAGCGGGCACTGTCGGAGAGTCAGTGCCTAGGGAGCGGGCACTGTCAGAGGGTCAGTGCTGAGGGAGTGGGCACTGTCGGAGGGTCAGTGCCGAGGGAGTGGGCACTGTCGGACGGTCAGTGCTGAGGGAGTGGGCACTGTGGGAGGGTCAGTGCTGAGGGAGCGGGCACTGTCGGAGGGTCAGTGCTGAGGGAGCAGGCACTGCCCCACTTTGTGTAATTCCTTTACCTGCAGGAGAAGCGTGACCATGTCTATGGAATTATTCTCGACTGCGTGAACCAGTGGTGTCTTCCCGCTCTTAATATCCTGCAGGAAAGCAGAACACCCACACTTTCAGGAGAACATGTCTTTGAGAGTTTGAGAGAATCCATTAAACTCCCCCACGTGGCCTGGTCTCTGACAAGAGACAATCGCGCCACACAAATGCCAGGCTATGACCATCGCCAATAAGAGACAATCTAACCACTGCCCCTTGACATTCAATGGTGTTCCCATCACCAAATCCCCCACTATCCACATCCTGGGGGTTACCATTGACCAGAAACTCAACTGGGACCCACCGGATTAACACAGTGGCTACAGGAGCAGGTCAGAGGCTGGGAATCCTGCAGCAAGTAACTCCCCTCCTGGCTCCCCCCAAAGCCCCGTCCCACCATCGACAAGGCAGGATCGTAATGGAATACCCTCCCCACTTGCCCCCTGGATGAACCTTGCTGTGGGGGTGAGCCTGCGCCAAGAGAGCATCAGTGGTTCAAAGATTCTCCGGGGGGCAACTGCGGACGGGGCAGTAATTCAACGAGGTGCCTTCTCTTGGGAAATGCCTATTGACATTTGCCAGGCTTGGGCCCATTGCCTTGCCGCCTTGACCAGGAGCGCAAAGCCATAGCAGACCAGGGCGGTGGGGGATGGGGGGGTGGGTTTGGTCGGGTGGAGGGCGGGTGTGGGGTGTGGGGAGAGGGCAGTTCCCACCGGGCTTACCACAGCGTCGATGTCGGCGCCCTGGTCCAGGAGAAATTCAACGATTTCCTTTTGGTAGCTGATCACTGAGACATGTAAGGGAGTGTAACCTGCGGCAGAGAGGGACAGAAACAGGCCAGGGTGAGACTGAGAGTGCCAGGACGGGCCGCTTTGGTTTCCATAGGGATTTCTGAGCATGGTTCGGTCATGTCAAGGTGTACCTTCCAGCCTTGCATCGGTAATTAATAACCAGAAACGCTGAGGGGTCGGGGGGAATAGGGTTGAAGAAAAGAGGAAGTGAGCTTGATGAGTAAGTGTATGTTTTTCACGTATTTTTAACGAAAGGTAAACCTCACTCGAACCAAATTGTAGGCCTCACCACCAACATCGATTATACCTGCCATCACTACTGAACATTAATATCTTACTATTCGCCAGAATGTAGGCCTCACCATTGACTAGACCATTCCTGCCATCGTGACATAGATTCATAGAATCCCTCCAGAGCGGACAAAGGCTGTTGGCCTGTCGAGTCTGCACTGACCCCTCTGAATAGCGTCCCACCCAAACACAGGGCCCCCCCCCCCCCCACCCTATCCATTTAACATAGTTAACACAACCAGCCTGCTCGTCCACAGACAGTGAGGACAATGTGGCATGGCCAACCCACCTAGCGTGCCAATCTTCAGAGTATCGGAGAAAATCCTCCAAGGTAGGCACCTCACCGCGCACTCAGATTTAGGCTCAATCACCACGGACTGGAACGTACACGTCGTCATTAACTAAGCTACAGGCCTCACCATTACTGAGATTGTAGGCCTTGCCACTGACCAGAATGTAGGCTTCATGCTTAGTAAGACTGTGGGCCTTAACATTACCTAGAATGTAGGCCTCACCATTAACTAAGCTACAGGCCTCACGATTAACAAGGCTACAGGCCTCACCATTAACTAGGCTACAGGCCTCACCATAACTAAGCTACAAGCCCTGCCATTGACTGAAATGTAGGCCTCACCATTGACTAGGCTACAGGGTTCACCATAACTAAGCTACAGGCCTCACCATTAACGAGGCTACAGGCCCTGCCATTGACTGAAATATAGGCCTCACCACTGACTGAAATGTAGGCCCCAACTTTGACTTGAATGTGCCCTTTGACCTGGGTCTTGATGTTTGGGTTGGCATCAGCGTGTTTCCTGTAGGGAAGGCGCTATAGTTGGAGTCTGGGCCTCAGGAGAAACTCCACGAGACTAGTCTGCAATTACATGCAGGTGCGAACCTCCGTAAGATGATGTCTGTTTAACACTTCTGTGTTCCCAGAAGTTTAACCGTGAGCAGCTGTCTGCCTGGGAGTAACTGGGTGAACGGACCGAGGTTGATGCATTGAGCTGCCCACCCCTCAGACTGTAAGGGGCAAAATTCCCCGGGCCTGCTAACTCAGAGAATGTTTCCAGGACAACAGTCCAGAGCCAAGGGCTGGGACATCACAGTCTCGGCGTGACGAGAGTGATTTTTTTAATCTGAGATGAGGAGAAATATTTTCCTCACTCCGAGAGTAGTGAATCTCAGGAATTCTGCCCCTCACAGCGTCAGGGAGGTTCAGCCATTCAGTGCTTTCAAAACTGAGAGTGAACAGATTTTGGGCAAAAAGGGACAAGGCAGGCACAGAGGGTGTGGAGGAAATGGATCAGCGGTGGTCTCATTGTCTGTGTCTGCGCTTGTGTGTGTGTGTGTGTGTGTGTGTGTGTGTGTATGTCTGTGTGTGTGTGTCGTGTGTCTGTGTGTGTGTATGTCTGTGTGCATGCATGCGAGCACGCGTGTGAGAGAAAGAGAATATGTGCATGTGTATGTGTATATGTGTTTGTGAGAGTGTGAGTGTATATGCGTCTCTGTGCGTGAGAGAGAGAGAGATTTTGTGTGTGTGAGTGAGTGAGAGACTGTGAGTGAGAGAGAGTGTGCGAGTGAGAGTGTGTGTGTGTATGCGTGCCTGCAAGCGTGCATGTGAGAGAAAGAGAATGTGTGCATGTGTATGTGTATATGTGTTTGTGAGAGTGTGAGTGTATATGCGTCTCTGTGTGTGAGAGAGAGAGAGATTGTGTGTGTGTGAGTGAGTGAGAGAGTGTGAGTGAGAGAGAGTGTGCGAGTGAGAGTGTGTGCGTGTGAGTGAGTGTGTGTGTGAGTGAGAGTGTGTGAGCATGTGTGTGTGTGTGTGTGTGTGTGTGTGTGTGTGTGTGTGTGTGCGCGCTTGTGTGTGTGTGTGAGAGAGAGGGAGAGAATGTGTGTGTGTGAGCATGTGAGAGAGAGTATATCAGTGTGTGTGCACGTGTGCGTGTGTGTGTGTGAGAGAGAGAATGTGTGTGTGAGAGAGTATGTGAGAGAGAGTATCTCTGTGTGTGTGTGAGTGTGTGTGTGCGCAAGTGTGAGAGAGAGTATGTCTGTGTGTGTGAGACAGGATGTCTGTGTGAGTGTGTGTGTGTGTGTGCGTGTGTCAATATGCCTGTGTGTGTGTGTGTGTGTGTGTGTGTGTGTGTGTGTGTGTGTGTGTGTGTGTGTGCGTGTGTGCGTGTGTTTCTGCCTGGGTGATTCTCCCAGGGTGTGTATGAGTGTGTGTTTACATGTTTGTCTCTGTGGCAGTTGGAGCCGATGTTTCTCTCGGGATGATTGGTTTGAAGTTATTTTACGGTAAGTTCTGCAGAAAAAAATCGAAATGACAATAATACTGAGGAAACCACGAAAGCGTTTACTGTGAAAAGTGACGAAAACCTGTCAAGCAGCTGTTCAGCCTCAGCTCTCTGGTTAGAACAGGATTCTCAACAATTTCTGGTGAAAATGAGAGGAAGGGGAACTGGTCACTAGAAATGCAATGCCAGCTCCGAGTGAAATCTACAAACGTCACAGCAGAGTAAGATCCCACAGTGACTCCTGGCCTAAACAGCGCTGACTCACACCCACCTGCTCAGGAGCGGCCAGGTTCATATCCCAGTCAAGATTCACAGGAGACTTGTATCCCTGGGAGGGTCAGTGCTGGGGAGTGGGCACTGAAGGAGGGTCAGTGCTGAGTGAGCACTGCACTGTCGGAGGGTCAGTGCTGAGGGAGTGGGCACTGTGAGAGAGTCAGTGCTGAGGGAGTGCTGCTCTGTCAGAAGATCAGTGCTGAGGGAGTGCCGCACTGTTGGAGGGTCAGTGCTGAGGGAGTGGGCACTGTCGGAGGGTCAGTGCTGAGGGAGTGCTGCTCTGTCAGAAGATCAGTGCTGAGGGAGTGGGCACTGTTGGAGGGTCAGTGCTGAGGGAGTGGGCACTGTCGGAGGGTCAGTGCTGAGGGAGTGCTGCTCTGTCAGAAGATCAGTGCTGAGGGAGTGGGCACTGTTGGAGGGTCAGTGCTGAGGGAGTGGGCACTGTCGGAGGATCAGTGCTGAGGGAGTGGGCACTGTCGGAGGATCAGTGCTGAGGGAGTGATTCCCAGTCGTACCTTTTGCCTCTCAGTTGATAGTCTCCTGCCCACCAGAGCGGGGGGGGGGGGGGCGTATATCTGTGGGCATTGAGTGCTGCAAATTGTCTGTCAACTTAGGATGGGCATTCAGCCCCTTGTATGTGCCCCACCATTATATCCCACCACTGCAGATCCGAATCTTAAGCCTGGCGCTCTTCCTATAACACCCCGATTAAAGCCTCCGAGCTCCTGGACTCGCAATTCGCAGTTCCCCCTCACCCCTTCCCAGAAAACGCGAGACCCCGACTCCCTCAACACAGCGGAACAGTTCAGAACCTCAAAAATCTATTGGATTCCCTCGGTTCAACTTTTTGAGGCCAGCTTTTGGGATCCTGACATGCGCATTAACCCTTTCCCTTCCACACAGCCGTTTGCACCCCCACCACCCAGTCCCGATCCTGACATGACCCCCTTGGCTGTAAACCACTCGGCGCACGAGGCCGACACAACCGGCGGCCGGAGAGACAGTGTGAGCTGTGGCTGCGGTGGGTAAGGGTTAGAGGACGCGGGCGTTGGGGACGGAGGGGCGGCCAACGCATTTACCTTCGTAATTCCGGATTTCCAGGTCCACCCGCTCATGGCCTCCGGCCAGGAGTGCCCGCAGGCATTCCAGGCTGCTGTGCTCACAGGCCAAATGCGCTGCTGTTTGCCCGTTACGGTCAAGTGATGTGCTTGAGGCCCCATTGGCCATCAGCTGGCTGATGATGGTGGGCTGTTTGGTGATGACTGCCAAGTGTAAAGGAGTCTATGAGGGACAGAGAGGGAGAGAGAGAGAGAGACGTGTTATACACTAGGCCCATCAGTGCAAACTTCCCCCTTGATAAACAGGGCGCAGGGAGTGCTCCGTCAGCGCTGACCCTCTGACAGTGCCCGCTCCCTCAGCACTGACCCTCCGACAGTGCCCGCTTCCTCAGAACTGACCCTCAACAGTGTAGTGCTCCCTCAGCACTGACCCTCCACAGTGCCCACTCCCTCAGCACTAACCCTCTAACAGTGCCCACTCCCTCAGCACTGACCCTGCGACAGTGCCCGCTCCCTCAGCAGTGACCCTCTGACAGTGCCCGCTCCCTCAGCACTGACCCTCCAACAGTGCGGCGCTCCCTCAGCACTGACCCTCCGACAGTGCCCACTCCCTCAGCACTGACCCTCCAACAGTGTGGCGCTCCCTCAGCACTGAACCTCCGACAGTGCCCGCTCCCTCAGCACTGACCCTCCGACAGTGCCCGCTCCCTCAGCACTGACCCTCCGACAGTGCCCGCTCCCTCAGCACTGACCCTCCGACAGTGCCCGCTCCCTCAGCACTGACCCTCCCACAGTGCCCACTCCCTCAGCACTGACCCTCCGACAGTGCCCGCTCCCTCAGCACTGACCCTCCCACAGTGCCCACTCCCTCAGCACTGACCCTCCAACAGTGCCCACTCCCTCAGCACTGACCCTCCGACAGTGCCCGCTCCCTCAGCACTGACCCTCCGACAGTGCCCACTCCCTCAGCACTGACCCTGGGAGTGTGTGTTACTGACAGAGCTCTATGCTTTGGGATTTGGCGTTACTATCGGATGCGGGCAGTGTCCCGTCATTCCTCCGAATGGCCTGGTCTGGACAGGAATTTTGACATTGACACCCAAACCCTCCTGAACCAGCCAATGAGAAACTGGATCTCTGTCTGTCATCCAGTCCTCTCTAATTGATGAAAGTACCTCGACTTTTTACGAGCAAATTATTCGTATTGTTTTCGAACTTTGTTGCTTTATAATTACCACGAGGGAATTTTTAATGCTTTGTTTTTGTATGGCATGAGCTGTGACATCCTGTTGATTACGAACAAGCACAGCTTTCCCAAGGACCCAGGGCCCTCCTGCCTTTCCTCGCTGACCCACATCCCTCTTCCAGCAATGCCACCCTCAGCCGCTTTTGTGTGACGCCAACCACTGGTTTACAGCATTGCCAAGCGCATCGGGGGAACAATTCCCAGGTCTGCTCCTGAGGAAATACTCGGGACAGCTGAATAGCACGGGGTTGGTCAGGTCAGGATTAAGGGATTCCTTACTGGAGGCCAGATAGAGAGAGACAGACAGACAGAGAACGGTGGGCAGGGTGGGGTGGGTGGGGGGGGTGGTGGTGTGCGAGTGAAAGAGGGAGAGAGATTGAACGGAACAGAGGGACAGATGAACAGTTCTGGAGAGGGGATTCCTGATCACACAGGTGGGATTGCAGGGATAGGGAGGGTGTGTCAGGACTGGAGGGGGTGTAGGGGCTGGAGGGGGGTTCCAGAGATAGGGAGGGGGTGTAGGGGCTGGAGGGGGTTACAGAGATAGGGAGGGGATGTAGGGGCTGGAGGGGGTTACAGAGATAGGGAGGAGGTGTAGGGGCTGGAGGGGGTTACAGAGATAGGGAGGGGGTGTAGGGGCTGGAGGGGGTTACAGAGATAGGGAGGGGATGTAGGGGCTGGAGGGGGTTACAGAGATAGGGAGGAGGTGTAGGGGCTGGAGGGGGTTACAGAGATAGGGAGGGGGTGTAGGGGCTGGAGGGGGTTACAGAGATAGGGAGGGGATGTAGGGGCTGGAGGGGGTTACAGAGATAGGGAGGAGGTGTAGGGGCTGGAGGGGGTTACAGAGATGGGGAGGGGTGTAGGGGCTGGAGGGGGGTTACACAGATAGGGAGGGGTTGTAGGGACTGGAGGGGGTTACAGAGATAGGGAGGGAGTGTTGGGGTTGGAGGGGGTTACAGAGATAGGGAGGGGGTGTTGGGGTTGGAGGGGGTTACAGAGATATGAGGCTATAGGAGGATTATATCACAGGATTCTACCTTCCCAAAGCAAATCCTTCTCTCTGTCTCACCTCCTTCATACCCCCTTCTTCCCCACCCGCCTTCCTGTCCTCCCGTTACGTTTGAACCCCTTTTGGACTGCAATCTGACATTTTTATATTGTTACGGTGGGAAACCTGTGTCTGTGGCTGTGTCAGCTTTTCCTGCCCAGGGGCAGTTACGAGTCGACCACACGGCTGTGGGTCTGGAGTCACGTGTAGGCCCAGACCAGGTAAGGATGGCAGGTAAGGATGCCCCTAAAGGGGCATTAGTGAACCTGATGGTCGTTTATTCAGAGGAAGCGCATGAAGACTTCAGTCTGAGATCATCTCAAGGATCTCACCAGGAAGGACTGCAGCACCATCTTTTCCCAAAAATGTGGTGCTCTCACCGGGAGGCTCTAATGTGATCAGTCTTCTAAGAACACCGATCCCAACAATCCCAGGAATGAGGGTCTTCAGTCCAAGAGCAAGAGTCTGGGGCTGTCCCCCCTCGTTCAAACAAAGTTTAGGGAGAGATTGAAGCATAGAGTCCTTCCAGCACGGAAACAGGCCCTTCGGCCCAACCCGTCCATGCTGACCATAATCCTAAACTAAATCAGTCCCACCTGCCTGTTCCTGGCCCATATCCCGCCAAACTTTCCCGACCCATGTCCCTATCCAAATGTCTTTTAAACACTGTCACTATCCCCACACCCACCACTTCCTGAGGAAGCTCATTCCACACATGGGCCACTCTCTGTGTGAAACATTGCCCCTCGCGCCTTTGTTAAATCTTTCTGGCTCACCTTAAAAAATATGTCCCACGGTTTTTATACCTCCCACCCTAGGGAAAAGGGACATACCACTCACCCTCTACATGCCCCTCATGATTTTATGAACCTCTATAAGGACACCCTTCAGCCTCCAACGCTCCAGGGAACATAGCCCCAGGCTATTCATCCCCTCGTATTCCTGGCAAATCCTGGTAAATCTCTTCTGAACCCTCTCCAGTTTAATAATACCCTTCCTAAAATGGGGCAACCAGGACAGGGCACAGTGCCCCATAAGAGGCCCTCACCAACGCCCTGTACAACCTCAACATGATGCTGGGGCACTGAGAGTCACTAGTGGGTGTGGGGTGAGTGTGTTTGGGGTTTAGGGGATTTGAGGGCAGGATTCGATTGAATCGATGAGGGTGACGCTGTTCCTTGGGGCATGTGGGTCAGTCACTAGAGGGACACAGACTGGAGAGAGAGTCAGGGAGAGGGCCAGAGGAGAGGTGTTGGGAGGACGAGAATTTGTCTCTCGATGCAGCGAGACAATGTGATCTGGGACTGAAAGGGAGCAGACTCAACAGGATCCTTCAAAACTGAAAAAAAGTTGAAAGACAGACAAGAGACGCACAGACACCTTAAGGTGTGAAAAGAGGCCATTCACCCCATCAGGTCCATATTGACCCTCCAAAGAGCATCCCATCCCTAACCTCCACTTCCTAACCCACATACTGTGGGGAAATCCTGCATGGCCAATCCACCCTAACCTGCACATCCCTGGGCACTAGGGGTAGTTTAGTATGGCCAATCCACCCTAACCTGTACATAGAACATAGAACATAGAACAGTACAGCACAGAACAGGCCCTTCAGCCCACAATGTTGTGCCGACCATTGATCCTCATGTATGCACCCTCAAATTTCTGACCATATGCATGTCCAGCAGTCTCTTAAATGACCCCAATGACCTTGCTTCCACAACTGCTGCTGGCAAAGCATTCCATGCTCTCACAACCCTGTGTAAAGAACCCGCCTCTGACATCCCCTCTATACTTTCCTCCAACCAGCTTAAAACTACGACCCCTCGTGCTAACCATTTCTGCCTTGGGAAATAGTCTCTGGCTATCAACTCTATCTATGCCTCTCATTATCTTGTATACCTCAATTAGGTCCCCTCTCCTCCTCCTTTTCTCCAATGAAAAGAGACCGAGTTCAGTCAACCTCTCTTCATAAGATAAGCCCTCCAGTCCAGGCAGCATCCTGGTAAACCTCCTCTGAACCCTCTCCACAGCATCCACACCTTTCCTATAATAGGGCGACCAGAACTGGACGCAGTATTCCAAGTGCGGTCTAACCAAAGTTTTATAGAGCTGCAACAAGATCTCACGACTCTTAAACTCAATCCCCCTGTTAATGAAAGCCAAAACACCATATGCTTTCTCAACGACCCTGTCCACTTGGATGGCCATTTTAAGGGATCTATGTATCTGCACACCAAGATCCCTCTGTTCCTCCACACTGCCAAGAATCCTATCCTTAATCCTGTACTCAGCTTTCAAATTCGACCTTCCAAAATGCATCACCTCGCATTTATCCAGGTTGAACTCCATCTGCCACCTCTCAGCCCATCTCTGCATCCTGTCAATGTCCCGCTGCAGCCTACAACAGCCCTCTACACAGCCAACGACACCTCCAACCTTTGTGTCATCTGCAAACTTGCTGACCCATCCTTCAATCCCCTCATCCAAGTCATTAATAAAAATTACAAACAGAAGAGGCCCAAGGACAGAGCCCTGTGGAACACCACTCACCACTGACTTCCGGGTTTGGGGGAGCAATAAATGCTGGGCATTTAGGGTTTAAGGGGAGCAATAAATGCTGGGCAATTAGGGTTTGGGGGAGCAATAAATGCTGGGTAATTCGGGTTTGGGGGAGAAATAAATGCTGGGCATTTAGGGTTTAGGGGGAGCAATAAATGCTGGGCAATTAGGGTTTGGGGAGCAATAAATGCTGGGCAATTTGGGTTTGGGGGAGCAATAAATGCTGGGCATTTAGGGATGGTGCAATAAATGCTGGCCTAGCCACCGATGCCCACATCACATCGATGAGGACAAAAACGAAATGATGTAGGGCGCTGAAGTAGGGTCACCGGGCCCGAAATATTAACGCTCTCTCTCTCTCTCTCTCTCTCTCTCTCTCTCTCTCCACAGACGCTGCTGCGTTTCCCCAGCAATTTCTGTTTTTGTTTGCGGCTTGAGTCTTTCTTTGTACGAGGGCACTTGAGAGATGTGTTCGTCTCTGAGCAGACGGGCTTGAAGGTGGCTCTGTTGGTGTATTTTTGATATGTCTCTACCTCTGTGTCAGGAAATACAGTGGTAGGTATGTACTCCAGTTGACCACAGTGGTGCAGATATCGGTCCCATCTAAACCATCTCTGACGCATGTTATCTGTGATAACCAACCCAGCATTACTGACAGCTAAATCTTTACGGGAAAGTGCACAGTAGGTATTGTGAAACAGTAAGGCCCGTTTGACAACTGTGAGAAACACCAGAAACCAAACTGAACGAATACCAAAACTTCTCTTCAGGCACACACACACACACAGAGAAACAAAAATTTCACATTTAAGAAAGCCGGGGCATCGGCGTTTGAGCAAAACGAGCGGCCGGTTTAAATCCTTCTGTATCCCACTCCCCCGCCAATACCATCCATAGCCGGCCCTCCCTCTCGCTCGGAAGGGAACTTTCTGGAGCTCAGAGCAAGGGCAACAGAGAGTTTGGACACTTCAGACCTGGCTCGCCCCTACCCCTGACACCCGCGTCCGCTGCCACATGGTACCGCGACCCCCACGCCCGCACCACATGCAATAAAAAACCCTCTCGGCTAAGCCACTGCAAGCGAGAGTACACAGGGGCCGGTGGGTGGATGGGAGCTGGAGGGGGTTACAGAAACAGGGAGCGGGTGTAGGGGCTGGAGGGGGTTACAGAAACAGGGAGGGGGTGTAGGGGCTGGAGGGGGTTACAGAGATAGGGAGGGGGTGTAGGGGCTGGAGGGGGTTACAGAAACAGGGAGGGGGTGTAGGGGCTGGAGGGGGTTACAGAAACAGGGAGGGGGTGTAGGGGCTGGAGGGGGTTACAGAAACAGGGAGGGGGTGTAGGGGCTGGAGGGGGTTACAGAAACAGGGAGGGGGTGTAGGGGCTGGAGGGGGTTACAGAAACAGGGAGGGGGTGTAGGGGCTGGAGGGGGTTACAGAAACAGGGAGGGGGTGTAGGGGCTGGAGGGGGTTACAGAAACAGGGAGGGGGTGTAGGGGCTGGAGGGGGTTACAGAGATAGGGAGGGGGTGTAGGGGCTGGAGGGGGTTACAGAAACAGGGAGGGGGTGTAGGGGCTGGAGGGGGTTACAGAAACAGGGAGGGGGTGAAGGGGCTGGAGGGGGTTACAGAGATAGGGAGGGGGTGTAGGGGCTGGAGGGGGTCACAGAGATAGGGAGGGGGTGTAGGGGCTGGAGGGGGTTACAGAGATAGGGAGGGGGTGTAGGGGCTGGAGGGGGTTACAGAGATAGAGAGGGGGTGTAGGGGCTGGAGGGGGTTACAGAAATAGGGAGGGGGTGTAGGGGCTGGAGGGGGTTACAGAGATAGGGAGGGGGTGAAGGGGCTGGAGGGGGTCACAGAGATAGGGAGGGGGTGTAGGGGCTGGAGGGGGTTACAGAGATAGAGAGGGGGTGTAGGGGCTGGAGGGGGTTACAGAAATAGGGAGGGGGTGTAGGGGCTGGAGGGGGTTACAGAGATAGGGAGGGGGTGTAGGGGCTGGAGGGGGTTACAGAAAAAGGGAGGGGGTGTAGGGGCTGGAGGGGGTTACAGAGATAGGGAGGGGGTGTAGGGGCTGGAGGGGGTTACAGAAATAGGGAGGGGGTGTGGGGGCTGGAGGGGGTTACAGAAAAAGGGAGGGGGTGTAGGGGCTGGAGGGGGTTACAGAGATAGGGAGGGGGTGTAGGGGCTGGAGGGGGTTACAGAGGTAGGGAAGGGGTGTAGGGGCCGGAGGGGGTTACAGAGTTAGGGAGGGGGTGTAGGGGCTGGAGGAGGTTACAGAGATAGGGAGGGGGTGTAGGGGCTGGACGGGGTCAGAGATGGGGAGGGGGTGTAGGGGCTGGAGGGGGTTACAGTGATAGGGAGGGGGTGTAGGGGCTGGAGGACGTTACAGAGATAGGGAGGGGGTGTAGGGGCTGGAGGGGGTTACAGAGATAGGGAGGGGGTGTAGGGGCTGGATGGGGTTACAGAAAAAGGGAGGGGGTGTAGGGGCTAGAGGGGGTTACAGAGATAGGGAGGGGGTGTAGGGGCTGGAGGGGGTTACAGAGATAGGGAGGGGGTGTAGGGGCTGGAGGGGGTTACAGAGATAGGGAGGGGGTGTAGGGGCTGGAGGAGGTTACAGAGATAGGGAGGGGGTGTAGGGGCTGGAGGGGGTCAGAGATGGGGAGGGGGTGTAGGGGCAGGAGGAGGTTACAGAGATAGGGAGGGGGTGTAGAGGCTGGAGGGGGTTACAGTGATAGGGAGGGGGTGTAGGGGCTGGAGGACGTTACAGAGTTAGGGAGGGGGTGTAGGGGCTGGAGGAGGTTACAGAGATAGGGAGGGGGTGTAGGGGCTGGAGGGGGTTACAGAGATAGGGAGGGGGTGTAGGGGCTGGAGGGGGTTACAGAGATAGGGAGGGGGTGTAGGGGCTGGAGGGGGTTACAGAAATAGGGAGGGGGTGTAGGGGCTGGAGGGGGTTACAGAAAAAGGGAGGGGGTGTAGGGGCTGGAAGGGGTTACAGAGATAGGGAGGGGGTGTAGGGGCTGGAGGGGGTTACAGAGATAGGGAGGGGGTGTAGGGGCTGGAGGGGGTTACAGAGATAGGGAGGGGGTGTAGGGGCTGGAGGGGGTTACAGAGATAGGGAGGGGGTGTAGGGGCTGGAGGGGGTTACAGAAAAAAGGAGGGGGTGTAGGGGCTAGAGGGGGTTACAGAGATAGGGAGGGGGTGTAGGGGCTGGAGGGAGTGACAGAAAAAGGGAGGGGGTGAAGGGGCTGGAGGGGGTTACAGAGATAGGGAGGGGATGTAGGGGCTGGAGGGGGTCAGAGATGGGGAGGGGGTGTAGGGGCTGGAGGGGGTTACAGAGATAGGGAGGGGGTGTAGGAGCTGGAGGGGGTTACAGAGATAGGGAGGGGGTGTAGGGGCTGGAGGAGGTTACAGAGATAGGGAGGGGGTGTAGGGGCTGGAGGGGGTTACAGAGTTAGGGAAGGGGTGTAGGGGCCGGAGGGGGTTACAGAGTTAGGGAGGGGGTGTAGGGGCTGGAGGAGGTTACAGAGATAGGGAGGGGGTGTAGGGGCTGGAGGGGATCAGAGATGGGGAGGGGGTGTAGGGGCAGGAGGAGGTTACAGAGATAGGGAGGGGGTGTAGGGGCTGGAGGGGGTTACAGTGATAGGGAGGGGGTGTAGGGGCTGGAGGACGTTACAGAGATAGGGAGGGGGTGTAGGGGCTGGAGGGGGTTACAGAGATAGGGAGGGGGTTTAGGGGCTGGAGGGTGTTACAGAGATAGGGAGGGGGTGTAGGGGCTGGTGGGGGTTACAGAGATAGGGAGGGGGTGTAGGGGCTGCAGGGGGTTACAGAGTTAGGGAAGGGGTGTAGGGGCTGGAGGGGGTTACAGAGATAGGGAGGGGGTGTAGGCGCTGGAGGAGGTTACAGAGATAGGGAGGGGGTGTAGGGGCTGGAGGGGTTTACAGAGATAGGGAGGGGGTGTAGGGGCTGGAGGGGGTCACAGAGATAGGGAGGGGGTGTAGGGGCTGGAGGGGGTTACAGGGATCGGGAGGGGGTTTAGGGGCTGGAGAGGGTTACAGAGATTGGGAGGGGTGTGTGTTTTTGTGTGTGTGTTTTTGTGTGTGTGTGTGTGTGTGTGTGTGTGTGTGTGTGTGTGTGTGCGTGGTTGTGTGTGTTTGTGTGTGTGTGTGCATGTGTGTGTGTGTGAGACGGTGTGTGTGTGTTTGTGTATGTGTGGGTGTGTGTATGTGTGTGAGTGTGAGAGTGTGTGTGAGTGTGTGTGTGTGAGTGTGAGTGTGTGGGTGAGTGTGATAGTGACAGATCTTGTGACATTGTGTGCATTTACTTATGGGTGTGTGTGAGTGTGTGTGTGTCAGCGCTTCTGCATGAGTGTGAGTGTTCACATTTGTGTGTGTTTGTGTGGGTGTGTGTGAGTGTGCTTGTACATCTCAATGTGTGTGTGTGTGTGTGTGTGTGTGTGTGTGTGCGCGCCATCAGGTATGTTACTCCGTGTGTGCACACTTGTCTCGTACACGTGTGAGCAATTGTGTGTGAGTGAGACTGTGTGTGTGCATTTGAGTGCACACGTTTATGTTTGAGTGAATGACTAGAACGTGGCCGTCAGACAGAGTACGGACACCGGTCTCTGAGACAATCTGCGCTGCTAACCGTGTCGTGGATTCCGCTGAATGCTAAATCCTTTTGAAGTAAGAATCGAGTGAGCACAGCGCCGTTAGCTCAAAATCGTCGCCCTCACTTCAGCGCTGAGAAACTAACTCGATCCGGCTTCACTGGATCCTTGCACCTCTGCTCTCCACTTGTCTCCCTGTGTCCGAGACTATCTCATCCTGCGGCTCAGTTTACCCCATGACACACTCTTTCCGTCACCCTTGTCACAATGTCTTGCTCCCTGCATCCAACTTCTGTATATCTGTCTCCATCACACTCTCCATGCGCTCTCTTTCTCCATCTCTCTCTCTCTTTGCCATTCCTTCTTCCCTCGCTCTCTTTCTCTCCCAACCCCTCCCTCTCTGAGTCTCTGCTTCTGTCCCGTTTCCTCCCCCAGCTCCCTGACTATGTCTCTCTATCTCCACCATTCTGTCTCTCTCCCTCCTCTCTGCCACTACCTCTCCCCGTCTCCCTTTCTTTCTCTCGATTACACCCATTTCTCCTGAGCGATCTCTCTCTCTCTCTCTCTCTCTCTCTCCCTCTCTCTCCCTCCCAACATTTCCTTGCCTGTCTCCACCTCCATTTCTCTCTGGATCTCTCGCTGTCACAGCTCACTATCTTGCACACACTGCTCACTGAAGCACAGGAGAGCTTTGAGGCGGTGCGTTCAAAGTTGGTGTCCTGGACAGACATTGTCTCCCAGCGATTGGCACTGGAGAGAAGTTCCTAACAGCAGGAGTTTTGGCACGGATCCTGCTGATCTTTCCTGTAAAAACCATCCCCCGACTTACAGGAAAACTTCACAAAGCAATTCTTAGAAACAGATCCCGCTGACTAATGCTGGTGTCAGGCAGGTCCAAACACTCACATACACACACTCACTTGCACACGCACACATGCACACACACACTAACTCGCACACACACACATACACATACACACACTCACTTACACACGCATACACTCACTACACATACACTTGTACACACACGTGTGCAGTCACACACGCAATCACATGCACACACACACACGCTCACGCAATCACTTACACACACACACACACACACACACACAAACACAATCACCTGCACACAAGCTCACACAATCACCTGCACACACGCTCACACTCACTTACACACACGCTCACACAAACACTTACACACACTCACTTAAACACACAAACACACTTTCACACTCACATCTTCCCCCCACCCATCACCTCAACCTCTCATGCCTGTCCATTCTCATCTTCACCCACGCTGGTCTCCTTCGCCTGCCCCAGCCTCAGCCTCTAGGCCCCTTCTCTCCTTCCCTCTGCATTCGGCCTCACAGACTGATCTCAGGGACACCTCTTCACAAACAGAGAGACTGGGAGTGGGCACAGGTTCAGTGGGGGTGGGGAGGTATATTGAATTGGGGTGATCAGAATCACTGGGGGGAGGGGGTGTTTTGGGTTGAGTTGATAAGGGAGACACTGTTCCCAGGGGCAGGAGAGTCAGTCTCCCCAGGGACAAGAGTGAGAGAGATTCAGGAAAAGGACTGGTTGTAGGGGGTGGGGGAAATGGATATGTTTTCTGGGACAGTGAGGTGCTGTGGTTGGACCAGGAACATTCAAAAAGGGGGGGGGGGTTGGAAATCGGGGTAAATTCTGGATGGGGTGAATCTGCAGGAATGTCTGGAGGTGGGGATTGGGAGGGTGAAGAGCCAGAGAGGGGAGAGGGCCATTCACAAGCAGGACTCACCAGACAGTCATACAGGAGGGAAACAGGCCCTTCAGTCCATGCTGACCTGATATCCCAAATTAATCCAGTCCCCATTAGCAACCATTTGTCCCATATCCCTCTAAACCCTTCCTATCCATTTCCCCATCCAGATGCCTTTTAAATGCTGTAACTGTACCAGCCCCCACCACTTCCTCTGGCAGCTCATTCCATACACGCACCACCCTCTGCGTGAAAAAGTTACCCCTCAGGTCCCTTTTAAATCTTTCCCCTCTCACCTTAAACCTATGTCCCTCTAGTTTTGGACTCCCCTACCCTGGGGGGAAAAGACCTTGTCTATTCGTCCTATCCATGCCCCTCATGGTTTATAAACCTTTATAAGGTCACCCCTCAGCCCCCGGCGCTCCAGGGATAATAGCCCCAGCCTATCCAGCCTCTCCTCAAACTCTCGGCAACATCCTGAAGAAATCTCTTCTGAAAACTGTCCCGTTTAAAACCACCCTTCCCACAGCAGGGGGACCGGAATAGTAGAGGTAACAAGGTGTGGAGCTGGATGAACACAGCAGGCCAAGCAGCATCAGAGGAGCAGGAAAGCTAACTTTTCAGAAATGAAGAAGGGTCTGGGCCTGAAAGGTCAGCCTTCCTGCTCCTCTGATGCTGCTTGGCCTGCTGTGTTCATCCAGCTCCACACGTTGTTATCTCAGATTCTCCAGCATCGGCAGCTCCTACTAAGACCAGAATAGTACACAGTTTTCCAAAAGTGACCTCACCAATGAAATTGCCTCAGCTGGAGGTTTCCAGGAACTCTTGCTCCCTTCAAACATTAACCAGCTGCTGGTTAATTCATAACCAGCTAGCAGGCCTGGAGGAACGTTCATGGTGAATCTGCCCCGATGCTGTTCAAAGCAAAGTGCCCCAGATCTTAACAATTAATGAGCAATGCAGACTCTCTCCCCACCCCTGCATGCTGATTGTAACCTGAACCATCTATCAGAGACACAAAATCTCAGAATTCACCAAAAATCTCAACCGCCCCCAGACCCAGTATACTTAATCCAATTTTGCTGCACTGTCGCAGGGTCAGTGCTGAGGGAGCGGGCACTGTCGGAGGATCAGTGCTGACGGAGTGCTGCACTGTCAGAGGGTCAGTGCTGAGGGAGCGCCGAACTGTCGGAGGGTCAGTGCTGAGGGAGCGGGCACTGTCGGAGGGTCAGTGCTGAGGGAGTGGACACTGTCGGAGGGTCAGTGCTGAGGGAGTGGGCACTGTCAGCGGGTCAGTGCTGAGGGAGTGTGCACTGTCGGAGGGTCAGCGCTGAGGGAGTGGCACTGTCAGAGGGTCAGTGCTGAGGGAGTGGTCACTGTTGGAGGGTCAGTGCTGAGGGAGTGGGCACTGTCGGAGGGCCAGTGCTGAGGGAGTGGGCACTGTCGGAGGGCCAGTGCTGAGGGAGTGGGCACTTTCGGAGGGTCAGTGCTGAGGGAGTGGGCACTGTTGGAGGGTCAGTGCTGAGGGAGTGGGCACTGTCGGAGGGTCAGTGCTGAGGGAGTGGGCACTGTTGGAGGGTCAGTGCTGAGGGATGCTTCTCGGGGGGGGCAGGGATGAGGTAGTTTAGGCTGTTGTGGGATGGTCCACTCCCTGGGGAGAGACAGTTGTCAAACTAAGAGCTTCCTTCAGATTTGTGATAGCACAAGCCTTGTTGCGTAGATACCCTCTTCCTGGGAAACAGTTCCACTGTCGCCACACTTCTCACTGGTTTGACTGTGCTCTGCAGCTTTCCTGGTGTCATTATATCCCCAGAGGGCTCACCCAGTAACTGATCAGACCTGGGTCGGATGCATTGCTGTGCCAGCTCTCTGCCTCATTTGCAGATGCCACACTATCAGCTGTTGTTAGAGCTGGGCAGAGCGTTAATCTCAGCTGGGAACAGGCTGCCCGGTGCCTGTAATGGGGGAGGCAAATAAACGGTTAATGACCCCTGGGAACAGGCTACCCGGTGCCTGAAATGGGGGGCAGGCAGGTAAAGGGTTAATGACCCCTGGGAACAGGACGCCCACTGTCTGCAGCTGGGAAGAGGCGGTAAAGGGTTAATGACTCTCTGGGGACAGGACGCCCAGGGTCTGTAATGGGGCAGGGTGGGTGAAGGGTTAATGACCCCTGGGAACAGGACGCCCAGGGTCTGTAATGGGGCAGAGTGGGTGAAGGGTTAATGACCCCTGGGAACAGGACGCCCAGGGTCTGTAATGGGGCAGAGTGGGTGAAGGGTTAATGACCCCTGGGAACGGGATGCCCAGTGTCTATAACGGGGCAGGGTGGGTGAAGGGTTAATGATCTCCTGGAACTGAATGCCCAGGGTCTGTAATGATGCAGGGTGGGTGAAGGGTTAATGACCTCCTGGGAACGGGATGCCCGGTGTCTGTAATGGGTCAGGGTGGGTGAAGGGTTAATGACCTCCTGGGGACAGGATGCCCAGGGTCTGTAATGGGTCAGGGTGGGTGAAGGGTTAATGATCTCCTGGGAACGGGATGCCCGGTGTCTGTAATGGGTCAGGGTGGGTGAAGGGTTCATGACCTCCTGGGAACGGGACGCCCGGTGTCTGTAATGGGGCAGGGTGGGTGAAGGGTTAATGATCTCCTGGGAACGGGATGCCCGGTGTCTGTAATGGGTCAGGGTGGGTGAAGGGTTCATGACCTCCTGGGGACAAGATGCCCAGGGTCTGTAATGGGGCAGGGTGGGTGAAGGGTTCATGACCTCCTGGGGACAAGATGCCCAGGGTCTGTAATGGGTCAGGGTGGGTGAAGGGTTCATGACCTCCTGGGAACGGGACGCCCGGTGTCTGTAATGGGGCAGGGTGGGTGAAGGGTTAATGATCTCCTGGGAACGGGATGCCCGGTGTCTGTAATGGGGCAGGGTGGGTGAAGGGTTAATGACCTCCTGGGAACAGGATGCCCTGTGAGCTGTAACTGGGGAGAGGGTGCTGAGATCTTATCAACTGAGCTGAACCTGTTGAGCGAGACACTTGGTTTGAAAGGGGCTGCTAGCGGATTCACTGAGAATGGACGTAGTCATATTGAAACTGAGCTTCAAGGCCAGGTTTCTCAATACTATTTCCAAGCATTGCGAGCTGTAATTAACTTTCAATATCACACTGTCTAACTGCGGGAACAGGACTCAGAGCTGGGTGGAAGCGGTGGAGAGATTTAGTTGTTTGGAGGGGGGGAAGGGTTGCTATTGGAGGAATTGATTGCAAAAGTCTCATAAACAATTTTGTTTGGCTTTGTCGCTCAGGTTTCTGTTCCTCACTATCTGAGGACTGGAATAGGCCTTTATCAGAAACCGCAAGTGACATCCTGCGGGGACTGGGTCAAAAGTCAACAACTCACTCCCTTGATCTTTAGCTTTGGCTTTCGGCATCGCCATCCCCACCGTCATCCGGCCCCCTGTCCTCCTCCCAGTCCTGCTTCCCTCTCAAATACCCCAGAGAATCCCACAAGACCATCAGATGTTGGAGAATGAGGCCATTCAGCCCACTGATTCAGCTCTGCCTTTCGATCATGGCTAATATGTTTCTGAATCCCACTTTTCTGCCTTCTCCCCATTACCCTTAAACCCAATACCCATCGACAACCTACCTACCTCTGTCTTAAACACACTCAATGACCTGCCTTCCCCAGCCCCCTCTGAGTTAATGAGTCCCACAGATTCACCCCCCTCTGGCTGAAGAAATTCCTCTCCCATCTCATCTCTAAAGGGCTGTCCCTTCACCCTGAGGCTGTGCCCTCGGGTCCCAGTCTCTCCCACTGGTGGGACCATCTTCTCCATGTCCGCTCCATCCAGGCCCCTCAGTATTCTGTAAGTTTCATTCAGATTGTTCACATCCTTCTAAAATCCACAAGAGTATAGACCAAAAGTCCTCAGTTGCTCCTCATATGACAAGCTCTTCATCCATGGGATCGTTCTTATAAAACTCTCATAAGGTCAGCACATCCTTCCTGAGACACAGGGCCCACTATACTCCAAACATGGTTAGACAGTCTCAGCAAATACATCCCTGACCTCGTATTGCAGCCCTCTTGAAATGAATGCCAAGATAACATTTCCTTCCCAACTGCCAACCGAATCTGCAGGTCAAGTTCCTCGGAATGAAAACCACCAACAAACTCTCCTGCACTACCCTCCATAGATGTGATGGTCAAGGAGGCTCAACAAGGCCTCTGAGATAACAAGGTGTGGAGCTGGATGAACACAGCAGGCCAAGCAGCATCAGAGGAGCAAGAAGGCTGACCTTTTGGGCCTAGACCCTTCTTCAAAATTTTTTTTCTTTCCGAATAAGGGTCTAGACCCAAGAGGCCAGTTTTCCTGCTCCTCTGATGCTGCTTGGCCTGCTGTGTTCATCCAGCTCCACACCTTGTTATCTCAGGTTCCACTAAATCTTCAACAACACCTCCTCCTCCTCTGGTGGGTGAGGAAATTTGGCATGTCCACAGGGACCCTTAGCAATGTCCACAGAGGCGCCAAAGAAAGGAATGTATCTGGGTACACCATAAGCAGGGACTGAGAGAAACTACAGAAGGTTGTGAACACAGCCCAGACCGTCACAGAAGGCAACCCGTTCACTCCACATACACCTCCAGCTACCTTGAAAAGACAATATCCCTCCCACACTGGCTCCAATATCTTCCAATCTCGGCACAAGATAGAAATGTTTAAACACGCGTAAGGATGGATTTCTTAGCTTCCTCCCTGCTGTTATCAGAGTTCAGAATGCACCTCTCAAATTTCAAATGATATGTTCATCTTGCCTTCAGTGCACTTTCTCTACAGCTATAACTTGGTATTCCCTGCTCTGTTCCATCGCCTGATGATCTTTGCATGCAACGATCTGCTCCACTGCACGCAGAACACAACTTTTCACTGTAATTAGGTGTACGTGACAAGAATAAATTCAATCAAATTAACCCGAAGACAATCCTGAACTAGGACTCCCACATCCCTTTGTGCTTCAGATTTCTCGTTCTTCCTGCCTAGATGCATAACCTCACACTTTCCATAAGACCATAAGACATAGGAGTGGAAGTAAGGCCATTCGGCCCATCAAGTCCACTCTGCCATTTAAATCATGGCTGATGGGCATTTCAACACCACTTCCCTGCACTCTCCCCATAGCCCTTGATTCCTTTTGAGATCAAGAAATTGTCGATCTCTGCCTTGAAGGCATCCAACATCCCAGCCTCCACTGCACTCTGCGGCAATGAATTCCACAAGCCCAACACTCTCTGGCTGAAGAAATGTTGTCTCATTTCAGTTTTAAATTTACCCCCTCTAATTTTAAGGCTGTGCCCACGGGTCCTAGTCTCCCCGCCTAACGGAAAAAGCTTCCTAGCGTCCACCCCTTCTAAACCATACATTATCTTGTAAGTTTCTATTAGATCTCCCCTCAACCTTCCCAACTCTAATGAGTACGATCCCAGGATCCTTAGCCGTTCATCATACACTAAACCTACCATTCCAGGGATCATCCGTGTGAATCTCTGCTGGACACGCTCCAGGGCTAGTATGTCCTTCCTGAGGTGTGGGGCCCAATTTCCCACATTGTATTCCATCTGCCAATCCCTGGCCCTCTCTCCCAGTCTGTCCTAGTCCTTCTGGAGCTCCTCACTTCCCCAACACTATCTGCCCCTCCACCTCTCTTGGTGATATCTGAAAGTTCAGTAACGATGTCCTCAGTTCCTTTGTCCATCTCGTTAATGTGCGATGTGAATAGCTGTGGTCCCCCTGACCACCCGTAGAACTCCACTCGTCACTGGCTGCCATCCTGAGAAAGACCCCTTTATCCCCGTACTCTGCCTTCTGCCAGTCAGTCAATCCTCTGTCCGTGCCAATACCTTGCCTGCTAACATCATGGGCTCTTATTTGGCAGCTTCCTGTGTGGCACCTTCTCAAAGACCTTCTGGAAAAACAAATAGATCATGTCTGCTGGCTCTCCCTTATCTAACTTGTTTGTTACCTCCTCAAAGAATTCTAACACATTCGTCAGGCATGACCTTCCCTTCACAAAGCTGTGCTGACTCAGCTATGTTTGACCATGCACTTTCGAGTGCTCCACAATCTCATCCTTAATAACGCACTCCGAAACCTTTCCATGGCCAGCCTAACCACACTGCATTTACCTGTCTTCCTGCTTCAGGTGTGGGGGTGGGGAGGGCACTATTTGACTCTGAGATAAGCTTAACCCCAGCCCCAGCTCCACCTTCACCCACAGCTGGTGAGACCCTCCCTATCTCTGTCACCCCATCCAGCCCCGACACCCCCTCCCTACCACTGTAACTTCATCCAGCCCCTACACACGCTCACTATCCCTGTAACCTCCTCCAGCCCCTACACCCCCTCCCTATCTCTGTCAGATGCTCTCATTCCATGTGAAAGACAGAGAGAGAGAGAGAGAGACAGAGACGGAGGGAAGGAGATGGAGAAATGATAAAGTCATGGAGGAGGAGATAAGGAGAGGGAGCGAATGGGAAACCAATTCGAAGTTTGATGTGAGCAAATGATGATTTGGGAAGTGTTATTGAATGTTACAATGAGGGGCAAACAGCACAATCTGAATTATTGAGGGCCAAACGGTCTCTGACTGTCTGAGTCATCCTGGGATAGGGCAGTTACATGATGTATAGCTAGATGACTAATATTTCCTCTTTTTTTGCTGCAGGGTTGCAATATTATGATGGTCCTTCAGTGCTAGTGACACAACCCTGAGTTTAGATGGTTATGGTTTGTTATGAGAAGGAAGATTCTTTGACTGAAACTGGCCAGTGTTGGCAGGTGCTGGGTGGGGACTGTCCCTACGGCAGAGTGTCAGAGAGGGGGGACAGTCTATACGCACACTGACGCTCCGACTGTACTCCCGGCCAGAGTGACAGAACAGAGAGATTCACAGGTACAGAGAGAGAGAGAGAGAGAGAGAGAGAGAGAGAGAGAGAATACCCACTGCCAGGGAGAGAGGTACAAACACGGACT
The DNA here is from genome assembly GCF_030684315.1 of Stegostoma tigrinum. Lineage (NCBI taxonomy): Eukaryota > Metazoa > Chordata > Chondrichthyes > Orectolobiformes > Stegostomatidae > Stegostoma > Stegostoma tigrinum. The sequence goes on along the minus strand of NC_081394.1, from coordinate 2,165,220 downwards.
GAGATAGAGACAGAATGAAGCACTGAGAGAACTCTACACACACATACACACACACACACACACACACACACTCACACACACATACACACACACACACACACACACTCACACACACACTCACACACACACACACACACACACTCACACACACTCACACACACACACACACACACACACACACACACACTCACACACACACACACTCACACACACACAAGCACACACACACACACATACACACTCACACTCACACACACACACACTCAGACACACACACTGTCACACAGACACACACGTGCACTCACACACACAGACACACACACACACACTCACACACACACACACACTCACACACACACAGACACACACAGACACACACAGACACTCACACACACACAGACACACACACACACTCACACACACACATACACACACACTCACACAGACACACATACATACACACACACACTCACACACACACACACACACACACACACACAGACACACACACACAGACACTCACACTCTCTCACACACACACACAGACACACACACACACACACACACACACAGACACACACACACAGACACACACACACACGCACACACACTCACTCACAGACACTCACACTGACACAGTAATAGACAGGCAGACGGACACACACAGACACACACACTCGTAACACACACACACTGTCACACAGACACACACGTGCACTCACACACACAGACACAGACACACACAGGCAAACAGACAGAAACACACACACAAACACATATGCACTCTCTCACACACACACACACACACACACACACACACACACACACACACACACACACACACAGAAACGCACACAACCTGAGTGTGACAAAGAGAAGATCAGACGCACACACTAAATCAATCTAACTTTCTCGACGGTGTTGCACACACTGGGGCACACACAGTTCACGAGATATAGGTAAAATGGATCAGGAGCTGGAGTGGGACAGTGCCTGTGGGAGGGAGACAGTCCCAGGGGATTAGGACAGGCCCTGGGGGAGTGGGATAGACCCCGGCTCAATCCCTGTGGATTCTGAGCGTGGCTCATTGGCTGGACATTACAGGGAGCAAGGACACAATGACCTGTACCTTGGAGCGAGGGAAGGCCAGGATCAGGGAGCTGACGCTGACACAAAGTGAGGTGTGCATTCCTAAATCTGCAAGACCCCAGGTTGCTCGAGCTGACTCCCCGCTCAGTCTCCCAAGAGTGAGATGAAGCCTTGGCCCCAGTGTTGGTTGGGGGGGAGGGGAGACTGCAAAGTGGCTCTGCTGTTTTTATTGCATCTATCTGGTCTTCCCCCAGTCGATCAGCGGTAGTCTCACATCCTCTCCCTCTGAGGGACATTGGAGAAGGGTCGGAGCTGAAAGAGGATCGAGAGAGAAGCAGAGAGGGCAGGCTTTTGGAGGAGAACTAGGCCCCGCTCCCGCACCCTCCCTTCAGCCTACAGTGCGCGCGAGCCCGGGAAGGGGTAGGCAGAGGTGGGAAAGGGACCTCACGTTGGCTCCAGTCAGCACTATCGGCTTGCCTCCGATAAAATCCTCGGGCTGCACCAGTGAGGAAGGAGGAGGAAATTGGCCGAAAGAGAAGCTGAAAGGAGCAAGGAAAGCTCTCCACAATGAAGGAGACAGTGGGAGAGAGAGAGAGAGATACTTTATCGAGGCATGGACGTATCCAGGCCGTAAATGAGCCCTTGCTCGTCTGCAAGAAGTGAAAACAAAGGAAAAGGCAGGACCCAGGACACCACCAGCAAATCTCAGGGGACAGGATGACTTCAGTTAATCAAAAACACACCACCCTCAACATACACTCCATCATCTGTGGCAACGACAACAAGGCCCCGATCCTGGGCTCCCCTTCACCACTCGCCCTCCTCCACCCAGCAGGGCATTGTGGGAAATTGCATGGCCGAAGGGTTTGGTTCCTCGGCCGGGGCGACTGAACATGGCTCATCAAGCCAAAGAGTTGGGTTGGTGCATGAGAGACTTCGGGTGTCTCCGGAAGGGAGGAAAAGAGGGAGGGAGGCAGACTGCATTGTTGCTGGTTGGGTGGGGAGCGTCCTCACGGCCTGCACGTTTCCACCCACCCCTCCAACACAGTGGTAACTGAAGGCACAGCCGCCCAGCAATGAGAATTGGGGGATACTCCAGAGGCTGGGATTGGAGGGAGTTACAGAGATAGGGAGGGGGTGTAGGGGCTGGAGGGGGTTACAGAGAAAGGGAGGGGGTGTAGGGGTTGGAGGGGGTGTAGGGGTTGGAGGGGGTTACAGAGATAGGGAGGGAATGTAGGGGCTGGAGGGGGTTACAGAGATAGGGAGGGGGTATAGGGGGTGGAGGAGGTTACAGAGAAAGGGAGGGGGTGTAGAGGCTGGAGGGGGGTACAGAGATAAGGAGGTGGTGTAGGGGTTGGAAGGAGTTACAGAGATAGGGAGGGGGTGTAGGAGCTGAAGGGGGTTACAGAGAAAGGGAGGGGGTGTAGGGGCTGGAGGGGGTTACAGAGATAGGGAGAGGGTGTAGGGGCTGGAGAGGGTGACAGAGATAGGGAGGGGGTGTGGGAGCTGGAGGGAGTTACAGAGGGAGGGGGTGTAGGGGCTGGAGTGGGTTACAGAGATAGGGAGGGGATGTAGGGGCTGGAGGGGGTTACAGAGATAGGGAGGGGGTGTAGGGGCTAGAGGGGGTTACAGAGTTAGGGAGGGGGTGTAGGGGGCTGAAGGAGGTTACAGGGATAGGGAGGGGGTGTAGGGGCTGGAGGGGTTTACAGAGATAGGGAGGGGATGTAGGGGCTGGAGGGGGTTACAGAGATAGGGAGGGGGTGTAGGGGCTGGAGGGGGTTACAGAGATAGGGAGGGGGTGTAGGGGGCTGAAGGAGGTTACAGGGATCGGGAGGGGGAAGGCCTTCAACAAGAGAATGACAATTCCAAATTGGGGAACAGTGCAGAGAGAGCTTTACTCTGTACCTAACCCCGTGCTGTCCCTGTCCCTGGCAGTGTTTGATGCGGGGTTGGGGTGGGGGTAGAATTGCAGGCAGAGTCTGAGCTGTGTGCGCGGTGAAGTTGATGGATGGTGGAAATGTCTGTTTTTGCGTTTTGGGGGAAAACCCAGCGAGCTTCCCTGAAAGATACAGCCTCCTGATAACCGAGATCAGGCTGAAGCGAGACAATGCTGTTTTATTTTGCTCTAACTAAACTCTGGCACCAGCTGCGTTTGCTCAGTGACTGGGCTGTAAATTTTGGTCTCATCCCAGCTGTCCTTGATCATTCTCTGCTCTTTTCCCTCCTCCCTTGCCAATGCAAACTTCCTGGCCAGTGCTGCAGGACATGGAATAAAACAAAGCATCCGCACTTCAGTTTGAGACTCGAATGAAATGCGGCTGGTTTCTACCTGTGCCTGAAAGCAGAATCAAACACCTTTTCTGAAGAAGGGTCTAAGCCCGAAACGTCAGCTTTCCTGCTCCTCTGGTGCTGCTTGGCCTGCTGTGTTCATCCAGCTCCACACCTTGATATCTCAAACACTCAAAATCTTTCCAGGAAGTCTCCCTGCCTCCCTCTCACTCTTTGTCCTTTCCAGCGAAACAGCAAACATAAACACAATATTTACTCCACAAAACCAGTTCAGCAACTTTCAAACACCACTGAGGGAGAGCCACGCTGTCGGAGGGTCAGTGCTGAGGGACCGTCGCACTGTCACAGGGTTAGTGCTGAGGGACCGTCGCACTGTCGCAGGGTTAGTGCTGAGGGATTGCTGCACTGTCGGAGGGTCAGTGCTGAGGGAGCACCGCACTGTTGGAGGGTCAGTGCTGAGGGAGCGCCACACTGTCGGAGGGTCAGTGCTGAGGGAGCGCCACACTGTCGGAGGGTCAGTGCTGAGGGAGCGCTGCACTGTCGGAGGGTCAGTGCTGAGGGAGCGCTGCACTGTCGGAGGGTCAGTGCTGAGGAGGGGGCACTGTCGGAGGGTCAGTGCTGAGAGAGTGTTCTCTGTCGGAGAGCCAGTGCTGACGGAGTGGGCACTGTCGGAGGGTCAGTGCTGAGGGAGTGGGCACTGTCGGAGGGTCAGTGCTGAGGGAGTGGGCACTGTCGGAGGGTCAGAGCAATTCCTATGCAGATTACTTTAAAGCTGCAGCCCTGCCTTCTACATCTTTGATGGACAGGAACAGTTTCACCCTCTCTACTCATAGTTTGGAAATGTCTCAAATCTCCTCAATCCAAGTGCGTTTTCTTCCCTAAAGTAAACGGTGCCAGCTTTTCCCATCTATCGCTGAATCTTCTCCTCTCTGTCGCCATTCCTGCAATCCTCTTCTGCACTCTCTCTGCAAGTGTTTCCATCTTTCTCAAAGTAGGGTGTACTCAGTACTCCAACTGCGGTATAACTTGTATCCTGTAGAACTTCAACAGTGCAGAAGAAATCCCTTCGGCCCATCATCTGCACACCTATCACCCTCCTGATACCAATCTGCAAAACACGACCCTCTCTCTCTCTCTGTACGCAGTGTGATCTACTCAGCGACGTTCCTGATTCAGGTCAGTTGGTATTTCAAGATTCTCTCCGATCCGTCCCAATTTCTCACCCCGCAGCCCCTGCAAATTTTCCCAAAGCGTTCTCCAACTCCCTGCATTTTGATCGCTCCCTCCCTGTTGAACCTGCTCCCTTTCAGGTCGTGCATTCTGGGTCACAACTCACTGTACCCAAAGGAAAATTATCCTCTTTCAGTTTCCCTCTCCCCGGGCCTTTTCCTGATTCCCTTCGATCCATCTCTCTCTGGAGACTGGCCCTCCCGCACCATGGGGACTGCACCTCTCACATCCGCTCGATCACAGTGAGTTTTGAACATCTCAATTCGATCTTCCCCTTCATGCTCCCTGCTCTGAGGGTTACACTCCCAGCCTTTCCCAGTCTCCCTACCCGAAGCCCCTGACCCCTAGGAATGTCCCATAGAGCCTCCTCCGCACACTACCGCCCGCCTCTGTCTTGAGGTTTAGGAAAAGGTGAGGTGAAATGAGCCATGGTGGCACAGTCGCTGAGAGTTGGCATGGGTGCACAGCAGGTGGCGAGGAAAGCTAATGGCATCCTGGCCTCCATAGCGAGAGGATTTGAGTATCGGATTGAGGATGTCTTGTTGCAGTTATACAGGGTCTTGGTGAGGCCACACCTTGAGCATTGGGTGTAGTTTTGGTCTGAGGTTCTTGCTATTGAGGGAGCCCAGCGAAGGTTCACCAGATTGGACGGTAGGACTGACGCATGAGGAAAGTCTGGATCGAATGGGCTTCTACCCGCTGGAATTTAGAAGAATGAGGTGGCGGGGGGGGGGGGCGGATCTCAGAGAAACATGTAAAATCCCGATGGGACTGGACAGGCCAGATGCAGGAAGAATGTTCCCTGATGTTGGGGAGGTCCAGAATTAGGGGCTCACAGTCTAAGAATAAGGAGTAAGCCATGCAGGACTGAGACGAGGACGAATTTCTTCACTCAGAGAGTTGTGAGCCTATGGAATTCTCTCCCACAGGAAGCTGTTGGGTCCAGTTCGATAGACATATTCAAGAGGGAGCCGAACGTGGCACTTGAGACTAAAGGGATCATGGAGAGAAAGTGGGTGTGGGATACTGAGATTGCACGATCAGCCATGTTCATGCCGTGAATGGTGTTGCATTCTCAAGGGGCCGAATGGCCTGTTCCTGCTCCTATTTTCCATGTTTCTCCGCAAAGAGTTCGAAATGGAAAACTACCTCAATGACCTGCAAGCTGTATCCCGCGGTTTCTGCTTCATCCAGCGTTGGTGCTGCAAACAGCCATCTTTGACACTGACCTGAACCTCCCAGAACTTTTCAGAAAATGGCTAAGTCCTGATCCTGGCCTTGGCTGTGAAAGGCTTAAAATGTAACGAATGTAAAATTAAACTCGAGCTTCCCTTTGCTCCTGTTTTCTCAGCGAGAACAGCCTGACCTGCCCCTCTCAAATGTTAATTGGGATTCCTGTGTTGGGTGTATCTGTGTGGAAGCAGGCACTACCTCATGACAATGCATTACTCATTAACCAAGCCAGTTTGGTGTGAATGTCGTTTTACTCACTACTCAGGTGGAAGGAGACTGTTTTCTTTATGTAAAACAAATCTCATTTCCTCCACCTTGTTCCAGAAGGTCACTGAAGAACACACAGAATCATGACAGTGCAGTGAGAGAGGCCATTCGCCCCATCATGTCTGCACCACCTCTCCAGTGAGAATTCTGACGCAACATCCCCCTTAAGTCCATCCCCACCCCGCGCGCTGTTCCTTCCCAAATAAACATTCGATGCTCCCTCGGAACCTTTCCCCCATTGCACTGCCGAGGCCAACTCTCCGACACCTCCTCTTATAACCCCCGTGATCATGGCCCCACCCCCGAGCACCAAACCATCATCTCCCAAACCATCCACATCCTCATCACCTCAGGTGACCACCCACCCACAGCCTCCAACCTTATTATTCCCCAACCCTGCACCACCCGCTTCTATCTCCTTCCCAAAATCCACAAACCTGCCTGTCCTGGTCAACCCATTGTCTCCACCTGCTCCTGCCCCACCGAAGTCATCTCCACCTATCTGGACTCCATTTTCTCCCCTTTGGTCCACGAACTCCCTACCTATGTCTGTGACACCACCGATACCCTCCACCTCCTCCAGAACTTCCAATTCCTCGGGCCCCAACACCTCATTTTCTCCATGGACATCCAGTCCCTATACACCTGCATTCCTCATGCAGATGGCCTTAAGGCCCTCCACTTCTTCCTGTCCCGTAGACCCGACCAGTCCCCCTCCACTGACACCCTCATCCGCCTAGCCAAGCTCATCCTCACCCTCAACAACTTCTCTTTCAATTCCTCCCACTTCCTACAGACAAAGGAGGCGGCCATGGGTACCCACATGGGCCCAAGCTATGCCTGCCTCTTTGTAGGTTACGTGGAACAGTCCCTTTTCCACACCTAAATTGGTGCTAAACCCCACTTCTTCCTCCTGTATTGGTGCCGTCTCGTGGTCCCATGAGGAGCTTGAACAGTTTATCCACTTCAACACCTTCCATCCCAAACTTAAGTTCACCTGGACCATCTCTAACACGTCTCTCACCTTCCCGGACCTCTTTGTCTTCATCTCGGGCAACCATCAAGAAACGGATAATTATTTCAAGTCCACCGACTCCCACAGCTACCTAGAATACATCTCCTCCCAACCACCCCCCCTGCAAAAATTCCATCCCCTTATCCCAGTTCCTTCGCCTCTGCCGCATCTGCTCCCAGGATGAGATATTCCACTCCCCCACATCCCAGATGTCCTCATTTTTCAAGGACTACAACATCCCCCTCGCAGTGGTCGAAAACGCCCTTGACCGCGTCTCCCGCATTTCCCGCTACACGTCGCTCACACCCCGCCCCTGCCACAACCGCCCAAAGAGGATCCCCCTCGTTCTCACACACCATCGCACCAACCTCCAGATACAATGCATCATCCTCCTACACTTCCGCCATCTACAATCCGACTTCTTCACCAATGACATTTTTCCATCCCCACCCCTGTCGGCTTTCCGGAGAGACCACTCTCTCCATGACTCCCTTGTTCGCTCCACACTCTCCTCCAACCCCACCACACCTGGCACCTTCCCCTGTAACCGCAGCAAATGCTACACTTGCCCCCACACCTCCTCCCTCACCCCTATCCCAGACCCAAAGATGACTTTCCATATTAAGCAGAGGTTCACCTGCACATCTGCCAATGTGGTATACTATATCCATTGTACCCGGTGTGGCTTCCTCTACATTGGGGAAACCAAAGGGAGGCTTGGGGACCGCTTTGCAGAACACCTCCGCTCGGTTCGCAATAAACAACTGCACCTCCCAGTCGCAAACCATTTTAACTCCCCCTCCCATTCTTTAGATGACATGTCCATCATGGGCCTCCTGCAGTGCCACAATGATGCCACCCGAAGGCTGCAGGAACAGCAACTCATATTCCGCTCGGGAACCCTGCAGCCCAATGGTATTAATGTGGACTTCACAAGCTTCAAAATCTCCCCTCCCCCCAGTGCATCCCAAAACCAGCCCAGTTCATCCCTGCCTCCCGACCCTGTTCTTCCTCTCACCTAACCCCTCCTCCCACCTCAAGCCGTACCTCCATCTCCTTCTTACCAGCCTCATCCCGCCCCCTTGAACTGTCCGTCCTCCCTGGACTGACCTATCCCCTCCCCACCTCCCCACCTACACTCACCTTTACTGGCTCCATCCCCACCTCTTTGACCTGTCTGTCTCCTCTCCACCTGTCTTCTCCTCTATCCATCTTCTGCCTGCCTCCCCCTCTCTCCCTATTTATTTCAGATGCCCCTTCCCCTTCCTCATTTCTGATGAAGGGTCTAGGCCTGTAATGTCAGCTTTCCTGCTCCTCTGATGCTGCTCGGCCTGCTCCACATTTTGTTACCTCAGATTCTCCAGCTCCTGGAGTTCATCCAGCTCCATACCTTGTTACCTCAGATTCTCCAGCTCCTGGAGTTCCTGCTATCTCTGAAACATCACCAGGCAGTGTGTTCCCGACACTGACTAACTCACCATGTGAAACAGACTAATTTCTCACATCACCACATCTTTTGGCAAATTGCCTTAAGTCTGTACCCTTGTACACACGATCTTTTTAATGCACCAGAACACTTTCTCTCGACGTGCGTGTGTCTCTCCCTCTCTCTGTCCTGTGTGTCCCTCTCCTGTCTATTTGCCGTCCTTTTGCATGTGTATATCTCCCTCTCCTCCATGTGTCTATCCCTGTTTCTCCTCTCTCTCACGTGTGTATCAATCTGTCTCTCGTTCTCTGTCTCTCGCATCTCTCTCTCTCTCTCTCTCACGTGTCTCTCCTGTCTCTCTCTCTCTCTCTCCCTCTCACTCTCTCTCATGTGTACGTGTTAATAGAACATTACAGCACAGTACAGACCCTTCGGCCCTTGTGCCGACCTGTCATACCGATCTGAAGCCCATCTAACCTACACTATTCCATGTACGTCCATATGCTTGTCCAATGACGACTTAAATGTACCTAAAGTTGGCGAATCTACTGATCTCACTCTTGTCTCTCTCACTCTCTCTCATGCCTCTCTCTCTCCTTTCTCAGTCTCTCTCTCTCATCTCTTCCTCTCCTGTGTGTGTGTTAATCTCTCCTCCTTCCCTCACTCATGTGTGTGTGTCTCTCTCTTCTCTATCTCTCTTGTCTCTCATGTGTATGCATTAATCTCTTTTTTCTCTCTCTTCCGTGTGTCTGTCACTTGCCTCTCTCAGTCTCATCTCTCTCTCTCTCGACAGTGTGTGTCTGTTATGTGTATTTTTCTCTCTCTCGCGCGCGCACTGTTTCTCTCCAATGTGCCTCTGTCATGTGGGTGCATGTTAATCTTTCACTCGCGGTTTTTTCAGGATCCATTCTCCTACCTGCCTCAGGTTGTTGTAAATATCCAGGTCCTTTCTCCCCAGCTGCAGGAGGTGGATGAGCTTTTCCACCATAGCCCTGTCCTCCTGGACCACAGCAATGTGCAGAGGCCTGAATACAAAGAGAAGCCAAACACAGAGTGAAATCGGTGCTGGGTTCACACCCGCTGCTGCCCACAGCTCGAACCGTGTAACACCAAACATCAAACTCTCCAATAAAATCAAAGCTGACACAGCTTCATTCGGCCCTCAAAGATCACACATTGTCTGTCACACAGGAGGCCATTCAGCCCCCCTTCTCCAGCCTTCTACACGGGACCTGGAGGCCATTCAGCCCCACTCCTCCAGCCTGTTACACGGGAACTGGAGGCCATTCAGGCCCCTCCTCCTCCAGCCTGTTACACAGGAGCTGGAGGCCATTCAGCCCCATCCTCCTCCAGCCTGTTACACGGGAACTGGAGGCCATTCAGCCCCGTCCACCTCCAGCCTGTTACTCGGGAACTGGAGGCCATTCAGCCCCGTCCTCCTCCAGCCTGTTACACAGGAACAGGAGGCCATTCAGCCCCCTCCTCCTCCAGCCTGTTACACGGGAACTGGAGGCCATTCAGCCCTCTTCCTCCAGCCTGTTACACAGGAACAGGAGGCCATTCATCCCCCCTCCTCCAGCCTGTTACACAGGAACTGGAGGCCATTCAGCCCCCCTCCTCCAGCCTGTTACACAGGAACAGGAGGCCATTCACCCCTCACCTCCAGCCTGTTACACAGGAACTGGAGGCCATTCAGCCCCCCTCCTCCAGCCTGTTACACAGGAACAGGAGGCCATTCAGCCCTCACCTCCAGCCTGTTACACAGGAACTGGAGGCCATTCAGCCCCATCCTCCTCCAGCCTGTTACACAGGAACAGGAGGCCGTTCAGCCCAACCTCCTACAGCCTGTTACACAGGAACTGGAGGCCATTCAGCCCCATCCTCCTCCAGTCTGTTACACAGGAACAGGAGGCCGTTCAGCCCAACCTCCTACAGCCTGTTACACAGGAACTGGAGGCCATTCAGCCTCCTTAAACAATGTGACCAAATCTGCACCCAATCCTGCCACCATTGACCCGTATCGATGCAGCAACAGCGGCCCGTCTGTCTTTCTCTGTCTCCCTGTCGTCAAATGGCTTCATTTCATTCATCTCCCTCACATCGAGCAATGGCAAAAGCAAAAACATTTCCATCTGATAAATCCTCGTTTTGCCTCAATTGAAAACATCAATTCTGTTCGAAAATCACCCGATAATCTCGTGGCACAAGGTGAAAATTGCGCTGCTGTCACTCAATAGCAGAGTTCTAGGGAAATGAAAGGGCCCTGGGCCCCTTGATCTGGTGGGATACATCCTGGCTTTTCTGAAGGTAGTAGCTCAAGGGAAGCATGTACATGGAGAAGGTCATAAGAGGTTCTCGGAGCCTCAGGGTAAAGGGATGACCCTGTGGAACTGAGATGAGGAGGGATTTCTTCAGCTCGAGGAGGGCGAAACTGTCAGACCCATTCCCACAGAGGGAACTGGGAAGGGCAAGCCATTGAGTGTGTTTGAGACGGAGGTAGACAGGTTCGTGAGGGGATGGAGGACTACGGGGAGGAGAATGGGGCTGAGAAACAGAGCAGAACAGACTTGATGGGCTGAAAGGCCTATCGCTGCCCCCGTATCTTTTGGTCCGCTGATTGCCTCATGATATCAGCCACTGGGCCATTAATCCCGATACCCAGGAATCTTCTGGCAACCCTTTTCTAAACCTGTACATGGTAGAATTTTGAATTCAACAAAATATTAGGCAATTAAGTGTGCAATGATGACGTGACTCCAATGCCAATTGTTGGGAAAAACCCATCAGATTCACTAATGTCCTTTGGGAAAGGAAACTGCCATCCTCACCTGGTTTGGCCTACATGTGACTCCAGACCCACAGCAATGTGGTTGACTCTTAACTGCCCCCTGGGCAATTAGGGATGGGCAATAAATGCTGCCTGGCCAGCGACATCCTCATCCTATGAATGAATAATGGATACACTGGTCTTGCTGTAGTTATTCAGGGCCTTGGTGAGGTAGTTTGGTCTCTTAGCCTGAGCAAGGACATTCTCACTGCTGAGGGAGCCCAGAGAAGGTTCACCAGACTGATTCCCGGGATTGCAGGACTGACATATGAGGAAAGTCTGGATCGACTGGGCCTGTGCTCACTGGAATTTAGAAGAATGCGGGGAGATCTCATAGAAACATGTAAAATTCCAATGGTACTGGACGGACCATATGCAGGAAGAATGTTCCCTGATGTTGGGGAAGCCCAGAACTCGGGGTCACAGTCTAAGAATAAGGGGTAGGCCATTCAGGATTTAGATGAGGAAGAATTTCTTCGCTCAGATAGATGTGAACCTGTGGAATTCTCTCCTACAGGAAGCTGTCGGGGCCAGTAGGATAGATAGGGAGCTGGACACGGCCCTTCTGACAAAAGGGTATCATGGAGAGAAAGCAGGAATGGGATTGCATGATCATATGGAATGGTGGTGCATTCCACAAGGGCCGAATGGCCTGCTCCTATTTTCTCTGTTTCTGTGTTTAATCTACCTCAGACTCTGGAGAATGTCCGAAGGGTTGGAAAACTGCCAATGGAACACCTTTATTTGTAAAGGGAGTGCAATGAAGGAAAACTGTCAGCAAGTTAGCTTAGCAAGTATCACTAGGGAACATACATTACTCAATATAATAATTAAAGGAAAAGGAATGGTTTTGAGGGTTTTCTATTGGCAGAGAGGGAGGATTGGCGAAAAAATAACAGACAGTGTTGTGATAAAGAGAGGTGTTTTCAGGATGGGAGCCTGTTAATGAGCAGAGTGCCACAAGGATTAGTGCTGGGGACTCAATTAGTTACAATCGAAAGAAGTGAACGTATTATCAGAAAGCTCGCTAATGATACAAAAGTTGACAGGAAGGCAAGCGTTGAGGACGAGATGGAATCTGCAGAGGGACATCGACTGGTTCAGTCAAAGACTTAGCCGCTGTAGCAGATTGTGAGGTGATGCACTTTGGCAGGAAGAGTAGAGCAGATGAGTGTTATTTACACAGAGAAAGACTGCAGGAAGACGCCGAACAGAGCGGTCTCGGAGTCCTCATCCAAGCTGGCGTTCCAGGGAATAGGGAATACAATTGAAATGTCGGTCTTTATCCCAAAGGGAACGGGATATAGAAGTTTGGAATGTCTGGCTGAAACTCTGCAAGGCATTACCGGACCCTAGCTGGAACACTGAGAGAAGTTTTGGGCCTCGTATCTAAGGAAATATAGACTGGCATTGTATGCAGTGCAGGGAAAGTTTGGTGGGTCGATCCTTGGAATGGAGGGATGTCTTATGAGAAGAGGTTGAGTCTTTTGGGCCTGTGCTCACTGGAGTTTAGAGATTGAGAGGGGACCTCACTGAAAAGTATAAGAGACAGCTTGAGAAAGGAGATACACAGAGAGAGGCTGCTTCCCCCTGTGTGGGAGAGTCTGAGACCTAGCGGACATTTTCTCAGAGTAAGGGGTCACCCATTTAAGACAGAGATGACAAGGAATTTCTTCTCCGAGAAAAGAGTGAACCTGTGAGCTGTTTTACAGCAGAGGGTTGTGAAAGCTGGGCCATTCAGTATATTCAAGCCTGACTCAGTAAGGAGGGGAATTTCGGGTTAAATTGGGGGAAAAGACAGGAAAGTGGAGCTGAGGACGGCCAGATCAGCCACAATCTTACTTCTTAGCCGAGCTGACTCAATAGGGCTGGTTTTCTGCTGTCTCTCTCCGCTTCCCTTGCACTGAAGCACCACATGTGCAAGCGACAGATTTAACACCAAGTGGGGGGTGGGGAGGGGGTAGTTTGACACAGCTTTTGGGGGGGGGGGCAACGCCACACCAACCTGCATTTATACGGCACCTTCTGCAGGGGGGCTTGTTCGCACCAGCGCTACAAGGTCAAGTTCTGACCCCTGCACAACCCCCCACCACCCACCACCTCGACACAATCTCAGTCCGAAGAGGTCAGTCCTAAGGAGCATTCACAGAGAGAGAGAGACAGAGATTGACGATGGGGCAAGCTAGGGGACGGGATAAGCTGGGCCAGTTAACTGAGAAAGTGAAGCCAACAAGCAACACAGAAGAGGTGAAATTATGAGGAAGTGTTGTTTCTCGAAGCTCGTACAGCGACAAGAGCTGAGCTGTTGGTCTGGAGAAGCCACCCTGGCTTCGGGTAAAGGCTGACCGCACTCACAGCAAATGAGGAAATGGTTAACGTGAGGCAGAGAGAAAGGGAGAGAGCTGATGTCACTGGCGGCTGCCTGGCAGTTTGTGCTTTGTCTCTGTGCGGTGGGGCTGTGTGTCATTGTGGTGTCGGGTAAGGCAGGGGGAATCCCCATTCTCTCACAGCGCAGGCACATCCACTTATCAACAACTGCATCGGACGCAGTACACAGTCCCCAGGCCAGAAAACCAGAGAAAACACACACACACACACACACACACACTCTCACACACACACACACACACTCTCACACACACACACACTCTCTCACACACACACACACACAGACACAGACACACACACACACACACACTCTCACACACACTCACACACACACACACACACTCTCTCACACACACACACACACACACTTTCACACACACACACACTCTCTCACACACACACACACACACAGACACTCTCTCACACACACACTCTCACACACACTCACACACACACACACACTCTCTCACACACACACACACTCTCACACACACTCACACACACACACAGACACTCTCACACACACACACTCTCACACACACACACACTTTCACACACACACACACTCACACACACACACACTTTCACACACACACACACTCTCTCACACACACACACACTCTCACACACACACACACACACACACTTTCACACACACACACACTCTCTCACACACACACACACTCTCACACACACACACACACACACACAAACACTCTCTCACACACACACACAGACACTCTCTCACACACACACACTCTCTCACACACACACACACACACACACAAAGACACACACACACAGACACTCTCACACACACACACAAACACACACACACACACACACTCTCTCACACACACACACACACACACTCTTGTATACACACACACACAAACACACGGACACACACTCTCTCTCACACACACACACACACTCTCTCTCTCTCTCTCACACACACACACACACACACACACACACACTTGTATACACACACTCACACACAAACACACAGACACTCACACACACACACACACTCACTCACACAAACACACAGACACTCACTCACACACACACACAAACACACACACGCTCACTCATACACATACACATGCACACTCACTCGCACACACTCACTCTTGCATACACACACTCACTCACACACACAGACACTCACACTCACGCACAGACACACACGAACACACACACACTCACTCACACACACAGACGCTCACACACACAGATGCTCACTCACACACACACACACGCTCACTCACACACACACAGACACTCACTCACACAGACACATAGTCACACTCACACACTCTTGCATATACTGACTCACTCACACACACACACACACACACACACACACACACACACACACACACACACAGATACATGCACAAACATACACACTGTCAAGATACACACACACGCTCACTCACACTCACATACAAACACATATACACACACACTGTCACACACACTCTCAGACACCCACACAGACTATCACACATACACATTCAAACACAGGCAAACACACACAGATGGTACAAGCAGACAGGCGGACTCACACATACACTCTCAAACACAGACATACACCTCCTGGCACTGAAACGCACATACATTTGCACACTTACACCCCACTTTTACTCACACTCTCTCACTCACTTATACGCTCACAAACTCTCACACACTTAAACACAAACATTTTAGCTCAATCAATCTTGCATTCTAACCTCACACCAAATATTTTTTCCCCGTAGTTCTGGGCTCTGGGCTTGAATAGAGAAACGACAGGGAGGGGGGAATATTACAGATTTCCACTTCCCTTAATCTCAATCTGTCATCTGAGCAGCTAACCTGGAGTCAGGCCAAATATTTCTTCACAGTTTAGTTTCAGCAAATGAAGGAATGAAAGCATGTTTTGGTGACTGGATTGAAATGAGTCTACAAGCTGGGCGCTGCCGGTTCTCTGGGCACTGCCTGTACTCTGGGAGCTGTGTATACGCTGGGCACAGCCTATTTGCCAGGCAGTGCCCATACATCGGGCACTGCCTGTACTCCGGGCACCGTCCGTACACCAGGCACTGCCTGTACACTGGGCAGTGCCTGTACTCCGGGCACCGTCCGTACACTGGGCACTGCCTGTACACTGGGCACTGCCTGCACACCGGGCACAGCCTGTACTCCGGGCAGTGTCTGTACTCCGGGCACAGCCTGTACACCGGGCACAGCTTGTACACTGGGCACAGTCCTTACACCGGGCACTGCCTGTACACTGGGCAGTGTCTGTACTCTGGGCACAGCCTGTACTCCAGGCAGTGTCTGTACTCTGGGCACAGCCTGTACACCGGGCACCGTCTGTGCACCGGGCACAGCCTGTACACCAGGCACCGTCCATACACCGGGCACAGCCTGTACACCAGGCGCAGCCTGTACACCAGGCACCGTCCATACACCGGGCACAGCCTGTACACCGGGCACAGCCTGTACACTGGGCAGTGTCTGTACTCTGGGCACAGCCTGTACTCCGGGCACTGTCTGTACACTGGGCAGTGTCTGTACTCTGGGCACAGCCTGTACACCGGGCACCGTCCGTGCACCAGGTACAGCCTGTACACTGGGCAGTGTCTGTACTCTGGGCACAGCCTGTACACTGGGCAGTGTCTGTACACTAGGCACAGCCTGTACACCGGGCACAGCCTGTACACCGGGCAGTGTGCATACAAACATCTTGTATACAAACATCAGTCTGTCCATCTTTTTCATTCATCTACCCATTTCTCTGTGCATCTCGCTATTTCTCTATCTCTCCATCTCTCACCTTTCTCACCGTTATTCACCCCACCCCTGCAATATTTCCTCACTCTCTCTGCGTCCCTGTCCTCAGCACCATCCCCCGCCACCGCCCCGAGCCCACCTCCTGGCGTATTCCTCTCTCCCGCACGTTCTCCATCCTTCTCTCACTGTCTGCATCCCTCTCTCCAAGGCCACGGAAGGAGGCACGGGGCAGTCGAATAGGTGGGCGACTGTTACCCGGCATCCATTTCACCCATCTACTACTATCTCACAGGGTCCTGTCCTGATGATCCAAAGGAAGTTCCCAGGAACTGGGAGCCCGCATTTTGTATACTCTGTTCTTTGGAAGGTAGAGTGTAACAGAGAAGGATAGAAAGACAGAGGGAGAGAGAGAGAGAGAGACAGAGAGAGAGAGCGAGAGAGAGAGACAGAGAGAGAAAGAGAGAGCGAGAGCGAGAGAGAGAGAAGGGAAAGGTGAAAGAGATGTTGGGACAGGGAAGAGAAGGAGAGAGAGAAAGCGAAAGGGAGAAAGAGCAGAGGAGAAAGAGATAGACTAGTGGGGAGAGAGACAGGTGGAGGGTAAGAGAAAAAGAGAGCGTGTTAAAAAAACACAGAGATAGGAGTTGGAGAGTGAAAGAAGATTAAGAGAGAGAGGAAACAGAGATGTCAAGGGCTGGAGAAAGATTAAGAGAGTGGGAAGGGGAGAAGGAGAGAGAAATACAGACAGAGACAGAGAGGGAGGGGGAGAGAAAGAGAGGGAGAAACTGGCAGAGGTGTGGAAAGGGAGGGAGACGGAGCAATGGAGAGAAAGGAAGGCACGGAGACAGAGCAAGGGGGAGAGGGAACAGGGCGTGAGGTCTCAAATAATTAGCGGTCAGTCCCTTCCGCATCGTTGGATCAAAGTCCTGAAATTCCCTCCCTGAGGACATTGTGGGTCAACCCACAGCAGGTGGGCTGCAGGTGGTTCATGAAGGCAGCTCATCCCCACCTTCTCAAGAGGGCAACTATGGACGGGGGCAATTAACGCTGGGCCCAGCCAGCGACACCCAGGTCCCAGGTGAATAGAACTAGTTCTGAGCTTCACAAATCTCCCTCTCTCTTTCTCTGTCAGGAACTTTCGAACAGAACCACCCATCCCGCAAGTATTTCATAGCAGGCCTCAGGCCCAGGACTAGGCCGAGGTTCCAGTTGGCATTTGCCCCATCCTTGACCGCTCAGCCACCCCACCCCAGCCTTCCACAGAGTGGGAAAGCCGTCAAAAGTGTGTCTGGTGATTTCCCTCAGGACTCCACCCCAACCCCAGACATGAAAGGGGCCGAACCCCAGACTCACGTGTCCCCATCTTCATCCTGCCTGGTGGCCATGGCGATGTCAGAGGACAGCATCTCCTCCTGCGAGTGGACAATGCAGCACGTTCCAGGGTGGTAAGCGCTGGGGACAGCCCCAAGGGGCAGAGGGTGCGTCGGCACGGGGCAGATGGGGAAGGATGAGGATGGCAGGCTCACTCCTGACAGAAGGTGGTGGGGTGGGGGGGGGGGGAAGCAAGAGAGAAACACAACGTCAACAACGAAGGAGGACCCACCGCCGACCACCACTCAAACCCAAAACGCCCAATCAGTTGCCTGGCAACGACCAACATGGACGACAGGGAGCTTGTAACAGCACTTTGGTAGCCCTGAGGCGCTAGAGGAATGCAAATCTCTTTCTTAATTTCCTTGCCCATCATCAAACCCCACGCTGTCCCTGACCTGGGAGTGTTGATGGAGAACAGGGTAGAGGGAGCTTTACTCTGTATCTAACCCCATGCTACCCCTGTCCTGGGAGTGCTTGGTAGGGGAACAGTGTAGAGGGAGCTTTACTCTGTACCTAACCCCATGCTGTCCCTGTTCTGGGAGTCTTTGATGGGGGAGGCAGTGTAGAGAGAGCTTTACTCTGTATCTAACCCCGTGCTGTCCCTGTCCTGGGTGCGTTTGATGGGGGAACAGTGTAGAGAGAGCTTTACTCTGTATCTAACCCCGTGCTGTCCCTGTCCTGGGTGCGTTTGATGGGGGGACAGTGTGAATGATTTGACTAACGTATCTCTGTAAACAACAAGTGGCAAACATTTGTGTAACCCTCTTAACATCAGAAAGCACTCAAAAGAAATGTAATTAAACCAAGTTTTCCCACAAGATAAAGCAAAGAGACCATATCTCCCATCTAACACAGTGTGGAGCTGGAGGAACACAGCAGGCCAGGCAGCATCAGAGGAACAGGAAAGCCGACGTCTCTGGTCTGGACCCTTCTTCTGAAATGGGTTCCTGACCCGAAACGTCAGCTTTCCTGCTCCGCTCCTCCAGCTCCACACTGTGTTATCTCTAACTCCAGCATCGGCAGCTCCCGCTGTCTCTCAGACCATATCTCAGTTGTAAAAGACCACAGTGAATGGTGTTGGCTTTCAGAAACACCTTAAATGGGGGTCTGAGTGCGATTCGAAGAGGGGCAGGCAGGTTCTGGAGAGGAGTGAGGCTTTTGGGAAGCTGAAGGACCAACAGGAGACGGATGGAAATGGGGAGGGCGAAACCGGAAGGATTCATTGGTAAGGACAAGGGATTTGAACTTCAGGTGTTGCAACAACAAACGTGCGAGCAGAATGCGAAGCATTGCCACACACAGGCTGCTTCATGGTTCGTGGACATCACTGGTGAAGCCAGCCCCTGGAATACTCTGTGTGCAGCGTGCGGTCACCTTACCTGAGGAAGAAGGGTTCTGGAGATGGAGGAAGGGCAGGAAAGGTTTCCCAGTTTGATTTCTGGGAATGGCAGGGCTGACGGAGGAAGAGAGACTTCTCCATTCACTGGAGATAAGAAGAGTGTGAGGTTGGGGATGGGCTAGATCTCATGGAAACCGATTAAAGTCCAACTGGACTCGAGAGGGTCAACGTGGGAAGGATGTTCCCGATGACTGGGAGAGTCTGGAAACGGGAGAGGTGGGGGGGATGGTTTAAGGAGACTGGGTAGGACTGAGATGAGGAGAAATGTCTTCACCCAGAATTCTCTGCCACAGAAAGCAGTTGAGGCCAAAACATTGAATAATTTTCAGAAGGAGTTAGAGATGGTTCTTGGGGAGAAAGAGATCGAAGGGAATGGCGGACTGAGTTGAATGATCATTGAATGGCTTGAAGGGCTGAATGGCCTACTCCTATTTTCTATGTTTCTATGTTTGGACATGGCATTTTGGCAACATCCATGTCCCTTAGGGAGGGAATTCCAGGATTTTGAGCCAGCGACACTGAAGGAATGGCGATATATTTCCAGGGCGGCACAGTGGCTCAGTGGTTAGCTGCCTCACAGCGTCAGGGACCCGGGTTCAATCACACCCTCGGGCGACTGTCTGTATGGAGTTTGCACATGCTCCGGGTGCTCCAGTTTCCTCCCACAGTCCAAAGATGTGCAACTTAGAGTAGATTGGCCATGCTAAATTACCCATAGTGCCCAGGGATGTGCAAGTTAGGGTGGATTGGCCATGCTAAATTACCCATAGTGCCCAGGGATGTGCAGGTTAGGTGGATTGGCTGTGCTAAATTACCCATAGTGCCCAGGGGTGTGCAGGTTAGGGTGGATTGGCCGTGCTAAATTACCCATAGTGCCCAGGGATGTGCAGGTTAGGGTGGATTGGCCATGCTAAATTACCCATAGTGCCCAGGGATGTGCAGGTTAGGGTGGATTGGCCGTGCTAAATTACCCATAGTGCCCAGGGATGTGCAGGTTAGGGTGGATTGGCCATGCTAAATTACCCATAGTGCCCAGGGATGTGCAGGTTAGGTGGATTGGCCGTGCTAAATTACCCATAGTGCCCAGGGATGTGCAGGTTAGGGTGGGTTGGCCATGCTAAATTACCCATAGTGCCCAGGGATGTGCAGGTTAGGGTGGATTGGCCGTGCTAAATTACCCATAGTGCCCAGGGATGTGCAGGTTAGGGTGGGTTGGCCGTGCTAAATTACCCATAGTGCCCAGGGATGTGCAGGTTAGGGTGGATTGGCCATGCTAAATTACCCATAGTGCCCAGGGATGTGCAGGTTAGGTGGTTTGGCCGTGCTAAATTACCCATAGTGCCCAGGGATGTGCAGGTTAGGGTGGGTTGGCCATGCTAAATTACCCATAGTGCCCAGGGATGTGCAGGTTAGGGTGGATTGGCCGTGCTAAATTACCCATAGTGCCCAGGTTTGGGGGGTTTTAGGGGGATGGGTCTGGGTGGGACAGTCCAAGGGTCGGTGCGGACTTGTTGGGCTGAACGGCTTCTTTCCACACTGTAGGGATTCTACTCTATCAATAGTAAAGTCAGGAGGGGGAGGGGCTCGGAGGGGAATTTGCAGGGGGTGACGTTCCCATGTTACTGCTGCCCCTTGTCCTTCCCAATGGAAGTGGCCGTGGGTTTGGAAGGTGCTGCCTGAGGGGCCTTGGTGAGGTTCTGCAGAGCATCTTGTAGATGGTACACACTGCTGAGCGTCGGTGGCGGGGAGGGAGTGAATGTTTGTGGATGTGGGGACCAATCGAGCGGGGGCTGCTCTGTCCTGGATAGTGTCGAAGGGCTAGAGGGAATTGAGAGGTTGGGAGGGAGATCCAAATCGTGGATGAGCAAAAGCAGGGGAGAAATGCAAAAGGGGATTTGGCCTGAACGAATGGAGTGGAAATCCACAACATGAGAAGTGAGCGAGCGGTGGGATGACAGGATTGGGGGCAGTGCTGTTTGGAGAGCGAGGTGTAGCAAGCTGTAGAAATTTCATATCATAAATGTTGTGACTCAATCTCGCTCGTTGAGCATAATTTCCTGGAGTATCGTGTTCAGTCAGATATCACTGAATTCCCAATTGTCAGCATGAATTTTGTGAAAGGCAACATGGGAACTCAGATAATTAACTCAGATTTGCATATGTCACCACAAACTCAGAGCAGGACCTGGGTGGCCTCAAACATTTAGCTACAAACAACCAACCGGTCTCTCAGCTTCTCAGAAGTGACGAGCGAATGTGGTAACAGGGAGCAGAGTGACGCCGAGAGAGGAAGGGCAGGGACGGTCAACAGCGATCTCCCCAACATCTGCACCGAACCCCGTGCTGTCCCTGTCTCTGGGAGTGTTTGATGGGGGGGAGCAGTGTAGAGGGAGCTTTACCCTGTATCTAACCCAGTGCTGTCCCTGTCTCTGGGAGTGTTTGATGGGGGGGAGCAGTGTAGAGGGAGCTTTACCCTGTATCTAGCCCCGTGCTGTCATGATACCGGGAGTGTTTGACAGGGGGGACAGTGTAAAGGGAGCTTTACCCTGTATCTAGCCCCATGCTGTCCCTGTCCCTGGGAGTGTTTGATGGGGGGGGGACAGTGTAGAGGGAGCTTTACTCTGTATCTAACCCCGTGGTTTAACCTGTATCTAGCCCCGTGCTGCCCCTGTCCTGGGAGTGTTTGATGGGGACAGTGTAGAGGGAGCTTTACTCTGTATCTAGCCCTGTGCTGTCCCTGTCCCTGGGACTGTTTGATTGGGGGGACAGTGTAGAGAGAGCTTACCCTGTATCTATCCCCGTGCTGTCCCTGTCCTGGGAGTGTTTGATCGGAGACGGTGTAGAGGGAGCTTTTCCCTGTATCTATCCCCGTGCTGTCCCTTTCCTGGGAGTGTTTGATCGGAGACGGTGTAGAGGGAGCTTTTCCCTGTATCTAGCCCCGTGCTGTCCCTGTCCCTGGGACTGTTTGATTGGGGGGAATGCTGTTCATGATAACACAGTCCAAGCTGAATGTAGCTCTCAGCAGTTGAACACTAACAGCTAACTTGATTGTAAGCAGGTACATACAGTAAATCTGTTGAGCAAACGCGAGGGGAATTTGGAAGGCATTATAATTTCAGCAGGGCCGGGCTGCATATTGTGTGGTCAGGACGGGCTGCAATTCAAACAAGGGTCTCAATCTTTGGGGAACTCACAAGCAAAAAGTTGGAAAAACCCATCTGAACTTTCACATGTGCCTGCAAAGCCACAGAGGAAGGCAGGAACGTGAGCGTTCACACTGTGCACCAGTGCGGAAACCCTACTCTCAGGGCCCAACACTGTCAGCAGGGATACATACACAGGCCAGGACACTGTACTGCAGCTGTCACTCTCCCCTCTCAGTCAGATGTCTCTGAGTAAGCATCCCTCTCAGGGAACACTGTCAAATCGGGAACCACCATCTCACAGTGCTGAGGGAGCGGGCACTGTCGGAGGGTCAGTGCTGAGGGAGCGGGCACTGTCGGAGGGTCAGTGCTGAGGGAATGGGCACTGTCCGAGGGTCAGTGCTGAGGGAGTGGGCACTGTCCGAGGGTCAGTGCTGAGGGAGTGGGCACTCTCAGAGGGTCAGTGCTGAGGGAGTGGGCACTCTCAGAGGGTCAGTGCTGAGGGAGCGGGCACTCTCAGAGGGTCAGTGCTGAGGGAGTGGGCACTCTCAGAGGGTCAGTGCTGAGGGAGTGGGCACTCTCAGAGGGTCAGTGCTGAGGGAGTGGGCACTGTCCGAGGGTCAGTGCTGAGGGAGTGGGCACTCTCAGAGGGTCAGTGCTGAGGGAGTGGGCACTCTCAGAGGGTCAGTGCTGAGGGAGCGGGCACTGTCGGAGTGTCAGTGCTGAGGGAGTGGGTACTCTCAGAGGGTCAGTGCTGAGGGAGTGGGCACTCTCAGAGGGTCAGTGCTGAGGGAGCACTGTACCCTCCATTCTAACTGTGAATATAGTTTGGGATGATGTGAGAGATTAACTGGGACACTATGACATTACCCAATTCGTTCACTCAACGACGGGAATCGCAGTTTTACAGCAGCTCTCACTCCTGAGCATCCTTGTTTCTCTATCTTTCTCCCTCTGTCTCCCCCCTCACTCTTTTACTCTGTCTCTGTCTGTCCCCCTCTCCCTTTCTTTCTCTCTCTCTGTCTCTTTCTTGCTCTCTATCCTTCTTAGTGCCTCCACTTTGTACTTTCCAGCTCCCTCTCTCTATCCTTCCACCCTTTCCCCTCACTCTAATGGGCTCTGCTGCTTTCTCTCTCTTTCTCATTACCTGGCCTTCCCTTGCTCTCCACTGAAATACCCCCACAGAGGCTGGTACCCTGCCACCAAGTCCCCCTTTATTTACACGTGGAGAGTCCCTAACCCTGACCCAGCTCCCTCAGGGCCAGCTCTCAGAGTGAGCTGAACCCCTGACCCCACTGTTTCTGTCTGTCAGCCAGGGCTCCCTGACTAGAACAGATTAACAACACTCCAAAGTGGGGAACTCATATTCTAATGAGGTCAACCTGGCTGACTTTGTTACAATCACCACATCATTCTCATCTCCCCTTCTCTCCATCACTCTCTCACTTCATCACGCTCCCACTCTCTACTCCACCCAATGTCTCCCTCTCTTTCTCTCTTCCTCCCTCTGTCCCTCTCTCCCTCTCGCTGTCACTCCCTTTCCCTCTCTCTCTGTCCCTTTCTCTCTCCCTTGCTCCCACTCAGTCACTCCCTCTCTTTCTCTCCCCTCCTGCTCTTCCTCACACTATCACTCCCTCTCTTTCTCTCTCCACCTCCCTGCCTCTATCTCTCGCTCCCTCTCGCTGTCACTCCCTCCTTCTCTCTATCCCTCTGTCCATTTCCCTGTTTCTGTCCCCAAGCATTTGTGTCTCCCAATCTGAGTTTCCTCCCTCTCGATGTTTCCTGCTCTGTCTCTTTCTTTTTCACTTTTTCTCTCACCCACTCCCTGTCATTCATTTGCACTGTCTCTGCTTCTTTCTCTCTCTGTCTGTCCCTGACTCTCTCAGTTTGTTTCTCTATCTCAACCACTTTCTCCTCTGATCTTGTTTCTCTCATTGCCCTCTCCGCCCACTCCCCTCAGCCTGTGGTCCCTGAGATCGCGAGGTTGGGCGGGCAGGGTTTGACCTGAGCTCTGGCGCTGATAAACTCTCACCCTAGCCCTGAAATACCAGCTGAAACCTTTCCCCTGTCCTCACTGACATCCGACAAATACAGAATAACACCATCCAGGACAGAGCAGCCCCCTGCAAGTTCCCCTCCACTCCCCATCCTGGTTTGGAAATAGGCCGCCCACTCCTTGCTGGGTCAAAATCCTGGAATTCCCAGCCTGAGGGGCACTGTGGGTCACCCCCACCTTCTCAAGGCGGGGGGAGGCAATTAGGGATGGGGCAATAAATATTGGACCCAACCAGAGATGCCGATTTCACCAGTAATGGAATTATAACAAGATGGGCCACTCTGGCTCGGTGCACAGTCTGGGAAGGGGGTGGGGGGAGTGTCAGAGGCACAGACCCTTCATCAGTGACACCCCCCAACCCTTGCCTCCCCCCACCCCACTTACCCCTCAGCACCCAACCCTCATTGGAGGCCACGGCAGCGAGATCCAACTCAGCCTAGGAAACCTGGCCAGCACGGGCAGTGTGGTGGGGCCGAAGGGCCTATATCCGCGCTGTGACTGGGTTCAGCTGGTGGGCAGTGGTGGCATCGCAGAGGGAAATGTTTTGTTCTCTCATGGTCGGAGGCAGGGAGGGAGGGTGGTGGCTGGTGGCTAGTGGGTGGGGGTAAGGGGGGGCACTGAGTGGGTCATGTTCCCAAGGGAGGGGAGGGGGTTGGATCAATTGAGACTAACTGCTCCCCTCCCCACTCCACCCCCAAAACAGGAGCTTCCCTACCCAACCCCCTCCCCCCACCTCAACAATTGTCAGGAACACAACCACTGTCGTGCCGCCTCACGTAGCTGATAAGCCAACACCATTCCTTACCTGGATAGTATGGGAGCTGGAGTGCGTAGGGCAGGTAGACAGACTCTACTAGAGGGTATCCATTGGCAGCGGGAACCAGGAACGGGGTCCTCGGCCTGCTCCGGCAGATGGGCAACTCTTCCGGCTCGGATTTCATCCTGGGGGGCTCCAGCTGTTCGACTGCAAGAGGCAGCACGCTCTCCCTATCCTCCAGCTTGGGGTACTTCCCCTGGTCCGCCTCGCGGTAGGGTCTCTTCCTGGGGGGCAGGGAGATGCCCAGCCTGTCCGCCCGCTGGGTGGCCGCTCCCTCTGGGGTGGTCGGGCGGGCCCATTCTGCTCGGGGGGCATCCTTGCCCCCTCCGCCACCCAAGCGTTCTGCCTGCCCCTTGTCCTGGGGGCTCCTCAGCCTCCTCCTGCAGCCCAGCCGCCTGTGGGAGTCGCCCTCATCCGCCTCCTCCTCCTCCTGCTGTTGCTGATCCCCTGCCACCCGCCTCATCCTCAGGTCTAGCGGGGCTGGGGCCTCATGCCCTTCCATGTGCCCAGCTGCAGGGGGTGCCAACAGTCCAGCAGTGGGGACCAAACAGCAAGGGTCTACGCACATGGGAGCAGGGGTGGGGGTAGGGTTAGGGGAGGGGGTTGGGCTGGGGCTGGGGTGGGGGGTGGGTACAGGGAGAGGAGCCACTTGCCTGGGATCTCGATTCGTGTGTGCTCCCTCTGCCCACACACACACCCACACACACACCCACACACACACACACACCCACACACACACACAGGCCAGTAAACTGGCTCAGCTAGCGATGGGCGGGTATATCAGAACCGTGCCTGAGAATGTGAGAAACATGGGTCAAGAAACAGTCTGACCAGTTCCCTGGGTATCCTGGCACAGTCGTCCCTGGGTATCCTGGCACTGTCCTCCCAGGTATCCTGGCACAGTCCTCCCAGGGTATCCTGGCACAGTCCTCCCTGGGTATCCTGGCACAGTCCTCCCAGGGTATCCTGGCACTGTCCCCCGGGTATCCTGGCACTGCCCCCCGGGTATCCTGGCACTGCCACCCCAAAGAATCCTGGCACTTTTCTCCTCTGCTCTCAATCAGACTCCTGCAGCTCTTGTTAATGCTGCACAGAAGATCTCTCTGTCTCTGTATTGCCCTCCTTCTTTATTTCTATCTCTCTCTCTCTGTTTTCTTTCTCTCTGTCTCTCTATTCCTCTCCAAGTCTCTCTTTCTCTCTCTGTCTCTGCCCCTTTCACTCTGTCTGTTTCTCTGCCCCTGTGTCTCTCTGTCTCTCTCACTCTCTTTTTCTCTCTTTCACTCTGTTTCGGTTTCTCACTTTGTCTTTCTCTCTCTCTCTCCGTTTCTCTCTCTTTCTCTGCCTCCTTTTCTTTCTCTCTCTCTCTCTGTCTTTCTGTGTATCTCTCTCTTTCTCTCTCTCTCTTTCTCTCTCGCTCTCACTCTCCGTGTCTCTCTCTCTCTCTCACACACACACACACACACACAGACTCAGTACAAATTCACAATGAACGCGTCGGAAGTTAAAATGAAAGAAAATAGCACGGAGGGACTTCCCCAATTCGCTGCTGATTTATTATTGGAGCTGGTTGCAGCAGGAAAGGGGAGGGTTAGCCGAGGGAATAGTTCGCCGAGTCTCCTTCAGCCCTCCCCTGCCCCCGCCTTCGCGGTCTCTACCCCCACTCCCATGCAATGGGTGGGAGGGTCCTGCCTGAGGAACGCTCTGGGAGATTGCAGGTTGGTGCAGGCTCATTTAGCGAGCAGCGACCTCCCAGCTCTCAGGAATCACTCCTTCCCAGCCCACACCCACCCCCACCCGGCAAAGCACCAGCCTTCCCCCCCTCCCAGTCTCTTCCTTCCTGTCCCAGTTCAGGATCAGGGTCCAGTCCAGGGGGAAATATCCTCACTTTTCCTGTTCTCGACCACTCGGGAACTCTCTCTCTCTCTCATTCAC
This sequence comes from Stegostoma tigrinum, assembly GCF_030684315.1. Lineage (NCBI taxonomy): Eukaryota > Metazoa > Chordata > Chondrichthyes > Orectolobiformes > Stegostomatidae > Stegostoma > Stegostoma tigrinum. The sequence continues at coordinate 2,137,954 of NC_081394.1, read as the reverse complement.
TCTCTCAATCATGGTCTCTTGTGACATTAGCTCTCTTGCATTCTCCTCCTTATTTAGCTCTCTCTCTCTCTCTCTCTCTATCACCCCTGCCCAGCTCTCTTGAGTCCAGACCAGCTCCACACTGAGATCAGACTCCAGAGCGACTTTACATTGCATTCAGACTCAGCAGGGACAGTCCACATTAAATCCAGACTGACTACTGTTTGAATTCTGCCTCTCCCCAGGTTGACGTCACATTGAGTTCAGACTGAGTCCAGATTGAGCCAAGAGCCAGTCCGCAGTGAGCCCAGGCTCTTGACTTCAGAATTACTCTAAGTTCACACTGAGTTCAGGTTGAGTCCGTCGATTTCAGACCGAATCCAGGCTGAGACTGAATCAAGTGCAGATTAGGTGCACACTGACCCCCAGATTGCTCGCTGCCTCTGCCCGGGAAGCAGTGAGGATTCGGGAGCTGAAAGATTATCCAGGCACCAGCAGGAATCTGCTGAGCCCAACCCCGACCTACAGTGGGTGAAGGAAGGCCCTGCAGTACCCGGTTCAAAACTCCTCCCATCCAGACAAATCTAAATGACAGTTCAAATTCCGGGAACTCTCAAATGATCCCTGCCTTCTTTTTCCTGGCTTCTGATGGTCAACAGATCAAAGGCAGATTCAGAGAGGTAGAATATTTGCTGATATAGTCAGAAAGAGATAACAGATCCAGGAACAGGGCAGATTTCCAATTCCCCAGACCTGCAATTATTTATAGATAGCCTTTGGGAACGTTTCTTTGGGAACTCATTTTGCTGCCACTCCCCAGTTACAGACACCGGGCAGCCTGTACCCAATGAGGGTAATTAACCCTTTACCCGCTCCCTCTCCAGTTACAGACACTGGGCATCCTGTTCCCAGTGAGGGTAATTAACCCTTTACCCGCTCCCTCCCCAGTTACAGACACAGGGCATCCTGTTCCCAGTGAGGGTAATTAACCCTTTACCCGCTCCCTCCCCAGTTACAGACACAGGGCATCCTGTACCCAATGAGGGTAATTAACCCTTTACCCACCTCCTCCCCAGTTACAGACACAAGGCATCCTGTACCCAATGAGGGTAATTAACCCTTTACCCGCTCCCTCCCCCAGTTACAGACACAGAGCAGCCTGTTCCCAGTGAGGGTAATTAACCCTTTACCCGCTCCATCCCCAGTTACAGACACCGGGCAACCTGTACCCAATGAGGGTTATTAACCCTTTACCCGCTCCCTCCCCAGCTACCTGTGCCAGCATTTGAGAGTAATATTGACTGTACTTTGGCTGATCTGTCCGCTTGCTCCCTCTGCTGATCAGATGGAAAATTACACAGAATCGCATTGGTTGAAGCATTGAAACTGTCCTTCTGTCTTTCTTCCCACTCGATCTATCTCTGTCCCTCTCCCTGACTGTCTGTTGCTTTCTCTCTTTCCCTCCTCAATGTCTTGTTTCTCTGTCAGCCTTTTTCTCTTGCTCTGTGTCTCACTCTCTCTCTCACACACACACACACAGTCAATGTCTCTCTCTATCCCTTTCTCTCTCTCAACTCTGTTTTTGTCACTTTATGTCACTCTCAGATATTCCTGCAACTTCTTTTTCTGTCATTCGCTCTTGTCGTCTCTCCACTGTCCTTCTGTCACTGTGTGTCTCTCTTCACACCTCTTTCTCTCTCTCCCTCTCTCCATCTCTCTCTGTTTCCATCTCTCTCTCTCTATTTCTTTGACTCTCCTTCTTCTAGCCTTCACTGTGCCTCTGTCTCTCTCTCTCTCCCATCCCTCACTACATCTTTCTGTCTCTCTTTCCCCTCCTCATCTTTCCCTGACCCACTGCAGCTTTCCCCTAAAAACCAAAAGAACTGCGGATTCTCTAAATCAGGAACAAAAACTGAAAGTTTCTGGAAAAGCTCAGCAGGTCTGGCAGCGTCTGCGAAGGAAAACATCAGAGTTAACTTTTTGGGTCCAGTAACCCTTCCTCAGAACTGGAAACATTAACTCTAGTTTTCTCTTCACAGATACTGCCAGACTTGCTGAGCTTTTCCAGCAAATTCCGTTTTTTGTTGCAGCTATCTCCATCTCCCTGACTCTCAGCAGCCCCCTTCTCTTTCTTACTCTCACTCTCTCACTCGCTCTCTCTTCCTCTCTCTCTCCTTCCCTCCCCCTCTCTCTCTTCCCCTCCTCTCTCCCTCCTTTCTCTCTCTCTCTCCCCCTCTCCCTCTCTCTATCTTCCTCTCTCTCTATCCCTCATTCCCTCTCTCCCCACTACTTTCTCTCTCTCTCCCTCCATCTCTCTTCCTCGTGCTCCCTCTCCCCCCGCATCCGCTCCCTCTCCCTCCCTCCCTTGCACTCCCTCTCTTTTTCTCTCTCTCTTCCTCCCCCTCTCTCTCCCCCTTCCCCATTCTCTTGCCCATACCCCCCTGTCCATCTCTCTTCCCACCCTCTCTCTCTGTCTCTCTCTCTTCCTCTCTGTCTCTCTTTCTCCATACCCGGTTGGCTGTTTCTCGATCTCTCGCTCTCACTCATGATCTTGGTTCCGAATCAAACAAGGGATAAACAAACGGTGGGACTGGAACAAGAAATGTGCAAATGATGAACGTTCCAGCTTTGTGCCTGAGCACACTGACCATTCAAAACAAAGTGGAAGAGATGCGAACGGGGCTGATTACAGCAGGCATTATGCAGCTGCAGGGTGACCAGGGATAGGAACTGAACATCCTGGGAGATTCAATATTCAGGACATGCAGATTGAGGATAAAAAGGAAGATGTGGGGCATTTGGGTTACTGGCAAAAGAGGGAGTGTGCATAATATTAAGATAAAATATATGCTCAGATAATGCAGGATCTGTGTGGGTAGAATCGAGAGATACCAAGGGGTGACAAAAACATTAGTGAGGTTGGTAGATAGACCTTTATCTGGAGATGTTGGGAATGGCAATGAAACATGAAATCAGAGAGATGTGTAGTACAGGATCATTTAGTTACAAGTGACTTTAATCTCCGTATCGCTCAGGCAAACTGAATGAGTCACAATACTGGAGAAGGGATTCCTAGGAAGTACATACTAAGAATCCCTACAGTGCAGAAACAGGCCCTTCGGCCCAACAAGTCTGCACCGACCCTCACAGCATCCCACTCAGACCCCTCACCTTGTAACCCACCTAATCTACACATCCCTGGGCACTATGGGTAATTTAGCACGGCCAATCCACTCTAACCTGCACATCCCTGGGCACTATGGGTAATTTAGCACGGCCAATCCACCCTAACCTGCACATCCCTGGGCACTATGGGTAATTTAGCACGGCCAATCCACCCTAACCTGCACATCCCTGGGCACTATGGGTAATTTAGCATGGCCAGTCCATCCTAACCTGCACATCCCTGGGCACTATGGGTAATTTAGCACGGCCAATCCACCCTAACCCACACATCCCTGGGCACTATGGGTAATTTAGCATGGCCAGTCCATCCTAACCTGCACATCCCTGGGAACTATGGGTAATTTAGCATGGCCAATCCACCCTAACCTGCACATCTTTGGACTGTGGGAGGAAACCGGAGCACCCGGAGGGAACCCACACAGACACAGGGAGAATGTGCAAACTCGACACAGACAGTCACCTGAGGGTATGAATCGAACCCGGGTCCCTGGCGCTATGAGGCTGCAGTGCTAACCACTGAGCCACCGCGCTGCACATGGGATGGTTTTCAGGGCCAATGCATTGAGGAACAAATTGGCCATCTTCGACTGGGTATCACTCAATGAGAAAGGAGTCACGGGTGATGGAGTTGTGAGAGACCCCCTTGGGGATGTGCGGTCACAATATGATATTGAATTCTTCCTGAAGATGGAGAGCCTGTTAGCTGATTCTGAGACCAGAACACTGAATCTCAGTGAGGGGAACTACAGTGGTGCGAATTGTCCATGATGGATTGGGAAATGTTATTGAAAGAAATAAGCAACAGCAAACATTTGAAGAGTGATGGAGCGGGAATATATCGCTGTTTGGCATAAGAGAACAGTGGCCAAAGTATGGCTTACAAGAGAAGTTAGAGATGGTATCCATTGTCAAAAGAGACCAACAAATTGGCAAGAGAAAGGATTAATCATAGGGATTGGGAACAGTTCAGTCACTAGCAAAGAAGGACTAAGAGATTGATTAAGGAGAGGAAAATAAACAATGAGCGAAAGCTTTTGGGTAAATAAGAGCTGACTGCAACAGGTTCTGTGGGTATGTGAAGAGAAAAAATTCATAGAAATGAATGTAATTCCCTTACAGACAAAAAAACAGGGCAATTTATAATGGGGAGCAAAGAAATAGCTGAGAAACTAAATTGATTCAGAGACAGTAGGAACTGCAGAGGCTGTAGAATCTGAGATAACAAGGTGTGGAGCTGGATGAGCACAGCAGGCTGAGCAGCATCGGAGGAGCAGGAAAGCTGACATTTCGGGCCTCGACCCTTCTTCAGAAATGGGCCTTCTTCTGATGAAGAAGGGTCTAGGGCCTGAAACGTCACCTTTCCTGCTCCTCTGATGCTGCTTGTCCTGCTGTGTTCATCCAGCTCTACACCTTGTTATTCCAGGTTTATTTTGGAGCACTGCTCCTCCGTTGGGTGAAGGCTCCAAGTTCTCAAGCGAGAATTTCCTAAATCAATATGTAGAGGGTCCGATTCAGGAGGGTGCAACGTTGGAGCTCTTCTTCAGAAATGAGGTCAGGCGAGTGTCTGAAGTGTCAGTCAGAGAGCACTTTGGGTCCAATGACCATAACTCTCTTAGTTTTAGCACAGTTATTATGGAAAAAGATAGGACAGGCCCACAGGTTAAAGTGCTAAACTGGGGCAGGACCAATTCGGGGGCTATTAGGCAGGATCTAGCAGCCATCGATTGGGTGAGTCTGTTTGAAGGAAAAGGAATGATTGGTAAATGGGAAGCTTTCAAAAATGTGATATCAAGTGTCCAGGGACAGTGTTGTCCCTGTTTGGGGGAAGGAAAAAGCTGGCAGACGAGGGATATTGAAGGTCTGGTCAGGAAAAAGAAGAAGGCATACATTGGGTTTAAACTATCAGGCTCAAGTGAATCCCTAGGTGACTATAAAAAGTGTAGGAGCACACTTCAGAGGGAAATCAGAAAAGCAGAAAGAGGGTATGAGCTGGATCTGGCAGATAAGGATAAAGATAATCTCAAGAGGTTCTAAGGCTATGTTAAAAGAGTGGCGATGGAGAGAATAGGTCCCCTTAAGATACGCATGGCCATGTAAGTGCGGAACCACAGGAAATGGGGGAGAATTTCACTGAGGAGAAAATTGTGGATGCTAAGGAAAGAAGGGAAACTAGTGCGGATGTTTTGGGCGGCATACACATTACCAGAGAGGAGGAGTTTACAGCCTTAAAGCGCGTTAAGGTGGACAAATCCCCTGGGCCTCTGAAATACCCCCAGAGGTTAGTACCCTGCCACCAAGTCCCCCTTTTATTTACACAGGGAGAGACCTTGACACTGACCCAGCTCCCTCAGAGGCAGCTCTCAGAGTGAGGTGAACCTCTGACTCTCCTGTTTCTATCTGTCAGCCAGGGCTCCCTGATTGGACCAGATTAACAGCCCCAGTCAGGAAACGTACATTCTTGGACGTCTCAATGGCACCTGAAAAAAAAGAAGCTGCATTGTCAGAGGGTCAGTGCTAAGGGAGTGGGCACTATCGGAGGGTCAGTGCTGAGGGAGTGGGCACTGTCGGGTGGTCAGTGCTGAGGGAGTGGGCACTGTCGGAGGGTCAGTGCTGAGGGAGTGGGCACCGTTGGAGGGTCAGTGCTGAGGGAGTGGGCACTGTCGGAGGGTCAGTGCTGAGGGAGTGGGCACTGTCGGGTGGTCAGTGCTGAGGGAGTGGGCACTGACGGAGGGTCAGTGCTGAGGGAGTGCCGCACTGTTGGACGGTCAGTGCTGAGGGAGTGGGAACTGTTGGAGGGTCAGTGCTGAGGGAGTGGGCACCGTCGGAGGGTCAGTGCTGAGGGAGTGGGCACTATCAGAGGGACAGTGCTGATGGAGTGGGCACTATCGGAGGGTCAGTACTGAGGGAAAACCGCACTGTCAGAGGGTCAGTGCTGAGGGAATGGGCACTGTTGGAGGGTCAGCGCTGAGGGAGCACCGTACTGTTGGAGGGTCATTGCTGAGGGAGTGGGCACTATCAGAGGGACAGTGCTGATGGAGTGGGCACTGTCGGAGGGTCAGTACTGAGGGAAAACCGCACTGTCAGAGGGTCAGTGCTGAGGGAATGGGCACTGTTGGAGGGTCAGCGCTGAGGGAGTGGGCACTGTCGGAGGGTGAGTGCTGAGGGACAGCCGCATTGTCGGTGGGTCAGGGCTGAAGGAGGCTGCACTGTCGGAGGATCAGCGCTGAGGGAGTGGGCACTGTCGGAGGGTCAGCGCTGAGAGAGCGGGCACTGTCAGAGGGTCAGTGCTGAGGGAGCGGGCACTGTTGGAGGGTCAGTGCTGAGGGAGCAGGCACTGTTGGAGGGCCAGTGCTGTGGGACAGCCGCACTGTCGGTGGGTCAGGGCTGAGGGAGGCCACACTGTCGGAGGATCAGCGCTAAGGGAGTGGGCACTGTCGGAGGGTCAGTGCTGAGGGAGTGGGCACTGTCGGAGGATCAGTGCTGAGGGAGTGGGCACTGTCGGAGGGTCAGTGCTGAGGGAGTGGGCACTGTCGGAGGGTCAGTGCTGAGGGAGTGGGCACTGTTGGAGGGTCAGCGCTGAGAGAGTGGGCACTGTCGGAGGGTCAGGGCTGAGGGAGTGGGCACTGTTGGAGGGTCAGGGCAGAGGGAGCGGGCACTATCTAACGGTTGTAAAATGATGATTGGGAAAAGCTCCCACTGACATCGGACTAAAACAGAAGCTGAAATTGCACAGGATTTTTCCCGGCTGTTCAAGATCCCTGTTACAGAAACAAGTATTTGTAACTTATTCGAAGTGTCACGTTCACATCCCCGGGGCAGTAAGTACGACTCAGAAAGATTTCATTATTTTCCAGCAGTCTCCCGGGCCTCAGGAAAAGTTCTTCGGAATCTGGCAGAATGCCACAGATTAGAATGTTTAAAATTACATGATGTCTCTGATCTCGAGAGGACTGGGAAACATGATGTTTGTTCCAATTAGACACGTCCCTCTTCCCAATCTGCCGTAGGAATTTGCTCACACCACAGGAAGTCCATTTCAGGCTAATGGTTATTTCAGAATAGTGGGAACAAACTCGGAAGGGCTAATTCCACCTTCCCAAAATCCCCCTCCCTTCCGTGCTCTGCCCCGTGACTTGGAAAAACATCCACATTGTGACTGGGTCAACATCCTGGAACTTCTGCTCCTGGTACCCAGGGCTCCGGGCAGCCTGGTGTCACATGGGGTGGGTGCTGGGCTGACTGTTGTTTGTCATCTCTATATAAATGATTTGAATAAGATTATAAGTGACATGAGTCGTAAGTTTGGGGATGACAGGAAAATTGATGGCATCGTTGACAGAGAAGACTGTTCTCTAAGATTTCAAAAAGATCTTCGTCCCTTGGTTCAATGGGCCAAGGAAGGGCAGATGGAGTTTAATTTGGATAATTGTGGGTTTTTGCATTTTGGTAAAAGAAACAGAGGCAACATTTATGAAATTAAGAGCAGGGCATTGGGTAGCATTGTAGAACAGAGAGACCTAGGGGTTCAGGTACATAATTCCTTGAAGTTTGTCTCACATATAGACAGGGGGGTTAAGACACACTTACCTTCATTGCTCAGACCTTTGAGTGTAGGAGTTGGGGACGTCATGGTGAGGTTGTACAGGACGTGGGTGAGGCCTCTTCTGGAGCACGGTGCCCAGTTCTGGTCTTCCTGTTACAGGAAGGACATTATTAAACTGGAGAGGGTTCGTGAGAGATTTACCGGGATGTTGCCAGGTGTGGAGGGTTTGAGCTACAGGGAGAGGCTGGAGAGGCTGGGACTGTTTTCACTGGAGTGTAGGAGGTTGAGAGGCCACTTTATAAAATCATGAGGAGCATGGATAGGGGGAATGGCTGGTGTCTTTTCCCTCGGATGGGGGTTTCAAAATTCGGGGCATAGTTTTACGGTGAGAGGAGAAAGATATTTTAAAAAGTGACAACAATTTATACCAGAGAGTGGTTCGTGTGTGGAATGAACTTTCAGAGGAAGTGGTGAATGTGTGTACAGTTACATCGTTAAAAAGACATTTGGATAAGTAGATGAGTAGGGAAGGTTTGGAGGGATTTGGGCCAGGAGCAGGCAGGTGGGACTAGTTTCCTCTGGGAAAAATAGAAAGGACTGCAGATGCTGTAAATCAGGAAAACAGAGGTCTCTGGAAAAGCTCAGCAGGCCTGGCAACATCTGTGAAGGAAAAAAATATCAGAAGTAATGTTTCGAGTCTGGTGACCCTTCCTCAGTTCTGAGCATCCCGAGAGTTAACTCTACCTTCTTCTCTTGAGAGATGCTGCCGAGCTTTTCCAGCAACTTTTGTTTTAGTAATTTAGTCTGGGATGATGTTGGACTGGTTCGAACAAAAGGTGCGTTCAAAGCTGTATAACTGTGTGACTCTATAGTAAATCTGCAGGTGCTCCACACCCCAAACATAACCACAGTTCACAACGGCAGGTTGTGGTCTCTCCTTGAGACAATTGAACTGGTGCATGTCAATGTTCTCCTTTGTCTAATTCAGAGGAGGCCCTGACATGATTTCTGTCCCGCGAGCTGAGTTTTCATTGCAGCTTTGAAAAGTTTAGATGTGCAGGTTAGGATGGATTGGCCACACTAAATCACCCCAGAGTGTCCAGGGATTAGCCATTGGGAGGAGAAAAAAAATGCAGGATCACAGGGATAGGGTAGAAGTGTGGGGGGTATGCCCTTCTGGGCGCACATTGTGGGCTCGATGGGCCATATGGCCTGCTTCCACACTGTAGGGATTCTGTGATTCTGTCTTGGCACCGCCAACGCCTGTTTTAAACAGTCTCCCTTCCGAAAACTGGAGAAATTCTTTGGGTCCGTGGAGAGAGAAAGCAGAGGCAAACTTTAGGGTCCAATGACTGTTTTCAGATCTGGAATACTCCCCAGCGAAAGTCATAACCTGTCGATGTGTGGAGCAAATCATTTGTCTTTTTTGTCTGTCTTAATTGTGAGATTGCCTTTATTGGTCAGTGCATTGAGTATAGGGAGTTGGGAGGGTCATGTTGGGGCTGTACAGGACATTGGTTAGGGCCACTTTTAGAATACTGCGTTCAATTCTGGTTATTAAACTGGAAAGGGTCCAGAAAAGATTTACAAGAATGTTACCGAGTCTGGAGGGTTTGAGCTACAGGGAGAGGCTGGATAGGCTGGGGCTATTTTCCCTGGAGCGTTGGGAGCTGAGGGGTGACCTTATAGAGGTTTATAAAATCATGAGGGGTATGGATAGGGTGAATAGACAAGGTCTTTCCCCAGGGTAGGGGAGCCCAAAACTAGAGGGGCACAGGTTTAAGGTGAGAGGGGAAAGATTTAGAAGGGACCTGAGGGGTAACTTTTTCACACAGAGGGTGGTGCGTGTATGGAATGAGCTGCAAGAGGAAGTGGTGGGGGCTGGTACAGTTACAGCATTTAAAAGGCATCTGGATGGGGACGTGGATAAGAAATTCTCATGATTAAAATGACGTGGGCGTCCTGGAATATGAGTTCCCTGATTTGGGGGTGTTGTTAACCTGGTCCAATCAGGGAGCCCTGGCCGACAGATAGAAACAGGAGGGTCAGCTCTGAGAGCCTGCTCTGAGGGAGCTGGGTCAGTGCCAAGGGGTCTCCATTTGTAAATAAAGGGGGACTTGGTGACACGATACCAGCCTCTGTGGGGGTATTTCAGGAACGCTTAGACGGGCATGGGCCAAATGTCGGCAAATGGGATGAGTCCAGGTTGAGAAACCTGGTTGGACAAGATGGGCCAAAGACTCAATTTCTGAGCTGCATGGATGGGAATTGTGCGTGTCTATTTGGGTTTTGAGGGGAGGGCGGTCAAGTTGAAGTCGGCCAAATTTGCAAGCCTCCCCTTTCACTGCTCTCGGGTCCAGTGTTTCAGAACCACATGGAAAACAGTCTAACACAGCATGTGGAGCTGGACGAACACAGCAGGGCCAGGCAGCGTCAGAGGAGCAGGAAGGCTGACGTTTCGGGTCAGGACACCTCGCTTTCACAGTTACTGAAGAAATCTGTTGTGAAGGCAGCACTGGGTCTCGGGTAAATTGTTGAAAACGGTGAGGGATCTGGCACATTTTCTGGGTCTCTGGATTAACAGTCCAGGCCATCCCCTCTCCCTTTTAGAAACCTCTTGGCGCCCTCAATCCTGGCTTTCACGCCTCCAGAGGAGAGCAGGGCTGACTTCCTCAATTTGACTGAATTTACTTATCGCCACATGTGCCTTCTCATGGTGAAAACTCTCAGTACAGTGTCGCTGCTTCTTGGCTCCATTTAAAACACAGAAATATAAACCAGAAATAAACATAATGGCAGGAAACAAAAGAAAACAGAAAGGCAATATATATGTGGGCAAAGGTTTGGAGGGATATGGGCCAGGAGCAGGCAGGTGGGGCTAGTTGAGTTTGGGTTGATGGTTGGGCCGAAGAGTCTGTTTCAATGCTTTACACGTCTCCAGGGATACAGTCCTAGTTGTTAAACGCTGGGCCCTAGGCCTGGAGGCCTGGCACCGTTTTTCTGCTGCCTTGACAAAAACTGATACTTGACCCTCCAGCAATGCCCTCGCCACCATGAGCCCTCTCTGCACCTCCGCTGCCTGGCCGTGACCTGGGCCCAAACCCGAAGCCACCGCTGCTCCAACACGGTTTTCGGGCCTAGTGCAGCAACGCAGCCTTCGCTCGAGTCGCCAATTCTCACACTGGGCCCAAAACTCCCTCGCTGGATGCAGCCCACCCTCATCGCTGAGGTTTCAAGGAAGGGTGCTCGGGAGCACGAGCTGGGATACAAGGGGCTTTCGGGGGTCGGGGGGAGAGGGGAAGAGTGTGGTTGGGAAGGAAAGTGGAGAGGGTTTCGGTGTTGGGGGGGTGGTAAGGGTTAAAGGAAGGGTGGCACACTACCGTCCTCTGGCATGCCACAAAAGAAGCATTCAAGTTCCGGAAAATCTTGGATCCAGATCATGGGGACTTTCCCCAGTCCTCTCTCTCTCTCTCTCACTCTGTGAGAACGATCCTTTCTGAGCCAGGGTCTCCCGAATTGGAATGACATCTGAACAAAGCCTTCAGCCCAATCCCTCCTGAGCTGGCTGATCTCCCGGTCTTCCAGGAGGATACAGAGGGAGGTGGGGAGATTTCACAGATTGGGAATCTGGTTTAATCAGATCCTGGCCTGTTCCTCTCTGCCGATCCCTTCGGAGTATGACTGCCTGCCAAAATGTGGCTCTGAAGCAGCCGGGAAACGCGGGACAGAGTAACCTTTTATGTGTCCTTATGGAAGAAGAAGCTTTTCCTCGCAATATAGCCACGCTCCGGTAAGCTCAATGTGGTCAGAATTCTGCCCATTCCCTCTCCGTTCCACCACGGTTCTGTTCAGAAGTGAGCTCTTAGCCTGTGGTATACTCAGGCTCAACTCTACACTGTGCCCCCCATCAAACACCCCCAGGACAGGGACAGCACGGGGCTAATAACAGAGTAAAGCTCCATCTACACTGTCCCCCCCATCATACACTCCCAGACACAGGGATAGCACCAGGTTAGATACAGAGTAAAGCTCCCTCTGCACTGCCCCCCTATCAAACACTCCCAGGGACAGCTCGGGGTTAGATACAGAGTAAAGCTACCTCTACACTGTCCCCCATCAAACCCCCACAGGACAGGGACAACTCGGGGTTAGACATAGAGTAAGATTCCCTCTACACTGTCCCCTATCAAACACTCCCAGGACAGGGATAGCATGGGGTTAGATACAGAGTAAAGCTCCCTCTACACTATTCCCCCCATCAAACACTCCCAGCTCTGGCACAGCAGGGGGTTAGTTTGAGAGTAAAGCTCCCTCTACGGCAGCCCTTTCAGTTGTGAAGGAGAGTCCCAGCTGACCCGAAATGTTAACTCTGTTTCTCTGCCCACAGAGCTGCCGAGTTCCTCCAATGTTCTCCTTGCTCGCTCCTTCACACATCCGCACCACACCCTCTCCAATCCGGTCACCTCTTTTACCGGGCGATGATGGGGGGGGAAGCTGATCCTCGTGGTGTGGGACAGGTTGAGTGTGATCCCCTGCATCCCTCTGCGGTCGCAGCTTCAGCCCACTGCAAGAGAGTCCTCTCGCAGTCCGGGCCCACCTGGTCCTGGCCTGGCCTGCTACAGCTCCAAGCCATCATGAAATTACATCTTGTTGCAACAGGCATCATAAGCAATGGGAGCTTGAAATGAGAGATAATGGGAGCTGCAGATGCTGGAGATTCCAAGATAATAAAATGTGAGGCTGGATGAACACAGCAGGCCAAGCAGCATCTCAGGAGCACAAAAGCTGACGTTTCGGGCCTAGACCCTTCATCAGAGAGGGGGATGGGGGGAGGGAACTGGAATAAATAGGGAGAGAGGGGGAGGCGGACCGAAGATGGAGAGTAAAGAAGATAGGTGGAGAGGGTGTAGGTGGGGAGGTAGGGAGGGGATAGGTCAGTCCAGGGAAGACGGACAGGTCAAGGAGGTGGGATGAGGTTAGTAGGTAGCTGGGGGTGCGGCTTGGGGTGGGAGGAAGGGATGGGTGAGAGGAAGAACCGGTTAGGGAGGCAGAGACAGGTTGGACTGGTTTTGGGATGCAGTGGGTGGGGGGGAAGAGCTGGGCTGGTTGTGTGGTGCAGTGAGGCCCATGGGCCTCCTGCACTGCCACAATGATGCCACCCGAAGGTTGCAGGAACAGCAACTCATATTCCGCCTGGGAACCCTGCAGCCATATGGTATCAATGTGGACTTCACCAGTTTCAAAATCTCCCCTTCCCCCACTGCATCCCTAAACCAGCCCAGTTCATCCCCTCCCCCCACTGCACCACACGTCTTCCCTGGAAAAATTGCAGCAACTGGGCTTGAATATGCTTGAGTTTAGCCGGATGAGAGGGGACCTGATTGAGACGTATAAGATTATTAAGGGTTTGGACACTCTGGAGGCAGGAAGCATGTTTCCGCTGATGGGGGAGTCCCGAACCAGAGGACACGGTTTAAAAATATGGGGTAGGCCGTTGAGAACAGAGTTGAGGAAAATCTTCTTCACCCAGAGAGTGGTGGATGTGTGGAATGCTCTGCCCCAGAAGGCAGTGGCGGCCAACTGTCTGGATACTTTCAAGAAAGAGATGGATAGAACTCTTAAAGATAGTGGAATCAAGGGTTATGGGGATATGGCGGGAACAGGACACTGATTGTGGATGATCAGCCATGATTATAATGAATGGTGGTGCTGGCTCGAAGGGCCAAATGGCCTACTCCAGCACCTATTGTATATTGTCTATTGAGCCTGATATGGCTGGGGTTGGTGACAGCGCGAGGTAGTGTAGATGATAGAACTGGCTGGTTCAGCAATCTCGAGCTCTAGGCCTACATTCTGTGGATCTGGGTTCGGATCTAGCCACGGGTCGATGACGGAATTCAAATTCATTAAAACTCCAGAGTGCGTAACCAAGTTCGATTGTCAGTCAAACCCCTTGAGGGAAGGGTGTCCTCGAATTCACACTGTGCGGAAAGAGGCCATTCGGCCCATCACCAACCCTCTGAAGGGTATCCCACCAAACCTTTGTAACCCCACATTTCCCATGGCTAGCGCACCAACACATCCCAGGACACTGTCAGCAATTTACCATGGCCAACCCACCCTAACCTGCACATCCCTGGGCATTATGGGTAATTTAGCATGGCCAACCCACCCCAACCTGCACATCCCTGGGCACTATGGGTAATTCAGCATGGCCAACCCACCCTAACCTGCACATCCCTGGGCACTATGGGTAATTTAGCACGGCCAATCCACCCTAACCCGCACATCCCTGGGCACTATGGGTAATTTAGCATGGCCAATCCACCCTAACCTGCACATCCCTGGGCACTATGGGTAATTTAGCACGGCCAATCCACCCTAACCTGCACATCCCTGGGCACTATGGGTAATTTAGCACGGCCAATCCACCCTAACCCGCACATCCCTGGGCACTATGGGTAATTTAGCACGGCCAATCCACTCTAACCCACACATCCCTGGGCACTATGGGTAATTTAACATGGCCAATCCACCTTAACCTGCACACACCTTGGCACGATGGGTAATTTAGCAAGGCCAATCCCACTCTAACCTGCATGTCTTTGGACTGTGGGAGGAAACTGGAGCACCTAGAGGGAACCCTCGCAGACGTGGGGAGAATGTACAAGCTCCCTACAGACAGTCACCGGAGGGTAGAATCGAACCCGGGTCCCTAGCGCCATGAAGCAACATTGCTAACCATTGCACCACCGTGCCATGTTTCCCCACTCTGGGCCCGCATGTGACTCCAGACCCACAACAATGGGGTTGAGTTTCGCATGCTCTCTGCTCAGTTAGGGACGGACAATAAACTCTCCTCCCTGGCCAATGATGGTTACACTGCATGAAAGGACATTGCAAGGAGATCTGGCAGTGTTCTAGGATATGACTGAAAAATTAGCTGATAAGTCTACAGCCACACAGCACGGAAACAGACCCTTCGGCCCAAGCAGTCTGTACTGACCGTAATCCCAAACTAAACATGTCCCACCTGTTGTTCAAGCCCGTATCCCTCCAAACCTTTCCCACCCATGACCTTATGCAAATGTCTTTTAAACGCTGTATCTGTTCCCCACACCGACCACTTCCTCAGGAAGCTCATTCCACACACGGACCACCCTCTGTGTAAAATATTTGCCCCAATGTCCTTTTTTAAATCTCGTCCTCTCTCCTTAAAAATAAGCCGTCTAGGCTTGAAATCCCCCACCTTAAGGAAACAACATGTGCTACTCTCCTTATCTGTGCCCCTCTCGTTTATTTAAAACTCTGTCGTCGTCTCTCACTCCAGCCTATTCTGCCTCTCCTTCCAACACCTTCCATCACAGGTAACATCTTGGGAAACCTTTTCTCAACAAGGCATGCCTTCCAGGGATCAGCTCCATGCACTCTCCTGTCCTCCAGTACTTCCTGGTTTGTTAACCGCATGCCGTGCCCTGTCTGAGCGCCCCTGTGAGCTGTATGTCCTTATTTGCTATGATCTGCCTGTACTGCTCACAAAACAAATCTTTGCAACGTACGCAGGTGTACGTGACTACAATAAACCAACTCGAAATTTCACTCGTCTCCTGCTTCCAAGACTTAAAAAAGTCTGACCCCCCCCCCCACCCCCCCCAACTCCCCGCCCCCCGAGAAAGTCACAGAGATTCAAAGACCCTCCTCAGGAAGAGCACAGCCATAGCCCCAGGTCAAGCCTCATCCATTCCAATGAACGCAACATGCAAATCCACCAGGCAATAGGTCAGAATCATGGGACACAGGGACCTAGGCCATAAACACAAGTGGATGTCTTCTCATCTTGCTTTCATTGGGCAAGACAGAAGGTCTGAAAATCAGCAAGTCATGTTGCAGCGGTACAGAGCTATAGTGAGGCCATATTTGGGAGAGGGTGTACACTTCTGTTTGCCACACTACCAGAGGGATGCGACGGTTTGGAGGGGATACAGGAAAGAGTCAGGAGGATGAGCACAGGGGGCCAGGCAGAGGAGCAGGAAAGGTGACGTTTCAGTTTGGGAACCTTCTTCAGATGCTCCTCTGACGTTGCCTGGCCCTGCTCTGTTCCCTCCAGCTCCACACTGTGTACCTCTAGCCCCACACTGTGTTCCTCCAGCTCCCTACTATGTTCCTCCAGCTCCCTACTGTGTTCCTCCAGCCCCACACTGTGTTCCTCCAGCTCCACACTGTGTTCTTCCAGCTCCCTACCGTGTTCCTCCAGCCCCACACTGTGTTCCTCCAGCCGCACACTGTGTTCCTCCAGCCCTACACTGTGTTCCTCCAGCTCCACACTGTGTTCCTCCAGCTCCATACTGTGTTCCTCCAGCTCCGCACTCTGTTCCTCCAGCCCCACACTGTGTTCCTCCAGCCCCACACTGTGTTCCTCCAGCTCCGCACTCTGTTCCTCCAGCCCCACACTGTGTTCCTCCAGCCCCACGCTGTGATCCTCCAGCCCCACGCTGTGTTCCTCCAGCTCCGCACTGGGCTGTCTCTGACTCCAGGAACAGCAGTTCACACTATCTCCAGGTTGGCCAGGACGTAGACGGTTCAGAAAGGATTGGATGTGATGAGAGATCGGACAAACTTGGTTTGTTTTCGCTTGAATGTTGAAGGATGAGGGGGTGAGTTGACAGAGGTTTACAAAAAAAATCAAGCGGAGAAGTCAGTTTGGAGTGCACAGAGCTTTCAGGTCAAAGGGGGCTCATTGAAAGGAGATGTGAGAGGCAGGGTTTTTCACAGAGAGCAGGGTAAGTACCTGAGGAAGTTACAAATGTAGGAACAGGTGAGAGATCTGGAGGGGGTTACAGAGATAGAAAGGGGGTGTAGGGGCTGGAGGGGGTGACAGAGATAGGGAGGGGGTGTAGGGGCTGGAGGGGGATACAGAGATAGGGAGGGGATGTAGGGGCTGGAGGGAGTTACAGAGATAGGGAGGGGGTGTAGGGGCTGGAGGGGGTTACAGAGATAGGGAGGGGGTGTAGGGGCTGGAGGGGGTTAGAGATAGGGAGGGAGTGTAGGGGCTGAAGGGGGTTACAGAGATAGGGAGGGGGTGTAGGGGCTGGAGGGAGTTACAGAGATAGGGAGGGGGTGTAGGGGCTGGAGGAGGTTACAGAGATAGGGAGGGCGTGTAGGGGCTGGAGGGGGTTAAGGAGATAGGGAGGGGGTGTAGGGGCTGGAGGGGGTTACAGAGATAGGGAGGGGGTGTAGGGGCTGGACGTGGTTACAGAGATAGGGAGGGGTGTAGGGGCTGGCAGGGGTTACAGAGATAGGTAGGGGGTGTAGGGGCTGGAGGGGGTTACAGAGATAGGGAGCGGATGTTGGGGCTGGAGGGGGTTACAGAGATAGGGAGGGGGTGTAGGGGCTGGAGGGGGTTACAGAGATAGGGAGGGGATGTAGGGGCTGGAGGGAGTTACAGAGATAGGGAGGGGGTGTAGGGGCTGGAGGGGGTTACAGAGATAGGGAGGGGGTGTTGGTGCTGGAGGGGGTTACAGAGATAGGGAGGGGGTGTAGGGGCTGGAGGGAGTTACAGAGATAGGGAGGGGGTGTAGGGGCTGGAGGAGGTTACAGCGATAGGGAGGGGGTGTAGAGGCTGGAGGGGGTTACAGAGATAGGGAGGGGGTGTTGGTGCTGGAGGGGGTTATAGAGATATGGAGGGGGTGTAGGGGCTGGAGGGGGTTACAGAGATAGGGAGGGGGTGTAGGGGCTGGAGGAGGTTACAGAGATAAGGAGGGGGTGTAGGGGCTGGAGGGGGTTACAGAGATAGGGAGGGAGTGTAGGGGCTGGAGGGGGTTACAGAGACAGGGAGGGAGTGTAGGGGCTGCAGGGGGTTACAGAGATAGGGAGGGGATGTAGGGGCTGGAAGGGGTTACAGAGATAGGGAGGGGGTGTAGGGACTGGATAGGGTTACAGAGATAGGGAGGGGGTGTAGGGGCTGGAGGGGGTTACAGAGATAAGGAGGGGGTATAGGGGCTGGAGGGGGTTACAGAGATAGGGAGGGGGTGTATGGGCTGGAGGGGGTTACAGAGATAGGGAGGGGGTGTAGGGGCTGGAGGGGGTTACAGAGATAGGGAGGGGGTGTATGGGCTGGAGGGGGGTTACAGAAACAGGGAGGGGGTGTAGGGGCCCGAGGGGGTTACAGAGATAGGGAGGGGGTGTATGGGGTGGAGGGAGTTACACAGTTGGTAGAAGTGGATGCAACGGCAATATTTAAGAGTCATAGAGTCCTACAGTGCAGAAACAGGCCCTTCGATCCACCTCGTCCATAATCCCAAACTAAACCAGTCCCACCACCCTGCTCCTGGCCCATATCCCTCTAAACTCTTCCTATCCATTTCCTTATCCAAATGTCTTTTAAACGCTGTTACTGTACCCACACCCACCACTTCCTCAGGAAGCTCATTCCAAACACAAACCACCCTCTGTGTAAAAATATCACCCTCCTGTCTTTTTTAAATCTCTCTTCCTGTCACCTTAAAATGTACCTCCTGTTCTTGAAATCCCCCAGCCTCGGGAAAAATCAATTACAGCAACTCTACCTGCAAGCCTCATTCTTTCCTGAACATCTCAGTGAAAAACGTCCCAGCCTTTGTTTATAACTCAAACCTCCGAGACATGATTCGGGAGTGATGAGGTCATTGTCAGGGCCGTAAAGTTCTTAATTAAAAAGAAACCCCTCCAGCCCCTACACCCCCTCCCTATCTCTGTAACCCCCTCCAGCCCCTACACCCCCTCCCTATCTCTGTAACCCCCTCCAGCCCCTACACCCCCTCCCTATCTCTGTAACCACATCCAGCCCCTACAACCCCTCCCTATCTCTATAACCCCCTCCAGCCCCTACACCCCCTCCCTATCTCTGTAACCCCCTCCAGCCCCTACACCCTCTCCCTATCTCTGTAACCCCCTCCAGCCCTTACACCCCCTCCCTATCTCTGTAACCCCCTCCAGCCCCTACACCCCCTCCCTATCTCTGTAACCCTCTCCAGCCCCTACACCCCCTCCCTATCTCTGTAACCCCTCCAGCCCCTACACCCCCTCCCTATCTCTGTAACCCCGTCCAGCCCCTACACCCCCTCCCTATCTCTGTAACCCCCTCCAGCCCCTACACCCCCTCCCTATCTCTGTAACCTCCTCCAGCCCCTGCACCCCTCCCTATCTCTGTAACTCCCTCCAGCCCCTACATCCCTCCCTATCCCTGTGACCTCCTCTAGCCTGTACACCCTCTCCCTATCTCTGTAACCCCCTGCAGATCCCAAACCTGTTCCTATCTTTGTAACTCCCTCTAGTTTTGCCAGGCTGATGGGCCTGTTCATGTGCTGCACTGCCCCCTTTTTCTGATATCTCTCGCTCTCTCTTTGACCTCCAAGCATTCCCCTGGATCTCTTGGATTTTCCCAATCTCCTAGCCCGTCGCTCTACCATTTCTGGTCATGCCTTTAGCTGTCTGTTCGCCTTGCGTTGTAGAATTATCCTGCCTCTTACAAACGTCCGTGCCCTCCACCTCCTCAACCTGCCCCTCTCTCTCCCTCTCTCTCTCTCCACCTTCACCAGGCTCTTCATCCCTCTGTCTTTGACCAACAACTATGCTATCTTTATGTATTGGCTTGAGAAGCTGGGATTGTTGGGAAGGGGAGTTCAAAGCTGATTTGAGCTTGCTTGCTCTGAGGCATTCGGGGGAAGGTTGACCCAGCCAGATGTGTTTTGACCCCAGAGGCTGGGATTTGGAGCCCAGGAGCAGAGAATATTGGCATAGGGAATGTCTAGCAGAAAAGTATAAATTGATAAAGGATCTCGCTTGAGGAGAACCTACTCACCAAATATTTGTTTTAATAACCATGGATTAGATTTGGGGTGAGATGGGGGTTTGGAAAGGATTTGAAGGAGAGTGGAAAAAAATTACACTTGGATTACTTAGACATTTGAGTTTCGGAGTTGGGACATCATGTTGAGGTTTTATGGGACGTTGATGAGGTCTCTTCTGGAGCACAGTGCCCAGCTCTGGTCTCCCTGCTCAAGGTTAGGGTACTATTAGGCTGGAAAGGGTTCAGAAAAGATTTACCAGGATGTTTCTGGGAATGGATGTTTTGAATTATGAGGAGAAGGTGGATCGGCTGGGATCTTTGTCCCTGGATCGTAGGAGGTTGTGAGGTTACCCTCTAGAAGTTTATAAAATCATGAGAGGTATAGATAAATGTGTGACAGGTGTTATTTCCCTAAGGTTGGGGGATTTCAAGACTGGAGGCATAATTTTAAGGTGAGACAAAAAATGGTTTTAAAAAGAAGTGAGGGGAAATGTTTTTTGACACAAAGAACAGCTCATGTGCAGAATGAACTTCCAGAGGAAGTGATGGGTGTGGGTACAGTGACAACGTTCGAAAGACATTTAGATAAGTCCATGAATAGGAAAGGTTTGGAGGGATATGGGCCAGGAGCGGACAGATGGGAACTAGCTTAATTTCGGATTGTTTTCAGCATGAACTGGATGGGCCGAAGGGTCTGTTTCCGTGCTGTATGACTCTAAGACTCTGAAACTCTTAAGACTACACTATGTTATTGAACTATATTGAGCTCCTGCTGGGCAGCTTTCCTTTGGGTAAGTCGAATCACAATGTCATGAGAGAGGATTGAAGGAGTTGGGAGCGTTCTGCTTAGAGAGTAGGAGGCTGAGAGGAAGATCTCACTGAGGGATTTGAAGCGTGAGCTGGGGGTGCGATGGGGGGCCAGGTGGGCTGCTGGACAGAGCAGAGAGGAACGTGCAGTTACAGGTTGTGAAAGGAACAAGATCGAGAGAGGCGAACAGATTGGTGAACCTCGCGAGTTGTGAAGATTCCTGACATGACATGAGGGTGTCTTTGAAAAACAAACACGATTCCTCAAACTCCATTAAAACTTCAGTCTTGGACCTTCAAATCGATGCCCCCTTGAGTATTGATCCTTCCATTGAGGGGTGGAATTCTGTTCAACATGACCTCACCATGTCCCTCATAACCTTGTACACCTCAGTCAGCTCTGCCCTTCTCTGCTCTAAGCCGAATCACTCCAATGCTATCGAGGCTGTCTTGGTAACTAATCGCTCTCCAGCACAGCTAATATCCTGGTGAAGTCTCCTCCACACACTCTCCAGTGAAATCAAGTCTCTCCTAAAGGGAACAGAACTATCATGAGTGATTCAGTCAAAAGATTTCAGGTATCACGTTATAATACAGGGTTGTGGCTCAGTGGTTAGTGCTGCTGCAAGTGCTGGAACATTGGTTAGGGTGGATTGGCCGTGCTAAATTACCCATAGTGCCCAGGGATGTGCAGGTTAGGGTGGATTGGCTGTGCTAAATTACCCATAGTGCCCAGGGATAAGCAGGTTAGGGTGGATTGGCCATGCTAAATTACCCATAATGCCCAGGGATAAGCAGGTTAGGGTGGATTGGCCATGCTAAATTACCCATAGTGCCCAGGGATGTGCAGGTTAGGGTGGATTGGCCGTGCTAAATTACCCATAGTGCCCAGGGATGTGCAGGTTAGGGTGGATTGGCTGTGCTAAATTACCCATAGTGCCCAGGGATGTGCAGGTTAGGGTGGATTGGCCGTGCTAAATTACCCATAGTGCCCAGGGATGTGCAGGTTAGGGTGGATTGGCTGTGCTAAATTACCCATAGTGCCCAGGGATAAGCAGGTTAGGGTGGATTGGCCATGCTAAATTACCCATAATGCCCAGGGATAAGCAGGTTAGGGTGGATTGGCCATGCTAAATTACCCATAGTGCCCAGGGATGTGCAGGTTAGGGTGGATTGGCCATGCTAAATTACCCATAGTTCCCAGGGATGTGCGGGATAGGGTGGATTGGCCGTGCTTAATTACCCATCGTGCTCAGGGATGTGCATGTGAGGGTGGATTGGCCGTGCTAAATTACCCATAGTGCCCAGGGATGTGCAGGTTAGGGTGGATTGGCTGTGCTAAATTACCCATAGTGCCCAGGGATAAGCAGGTTAGGGTGGTTTGGCCGTGCTAAATTACCCATAGTGCCCAGGGATGTGCAGGTTAGGGTGGATTGGCTGTGCTAAATTACCCATAGTGCCCAGGGATGTGCAGGTTAGGGTGGATTGGCCGTGCTAAATTACCCATAGTGCCCAGGGATGTGCAGGTTAGGGTGGATTGGCCGTGCTAAATTACCCATAGTGCCCAGGGATGTGGGGGATAGGGTGGATTGGCCATGCTAAATTACCCATAGTGCCCAGGGATAAGCAGGTTAGGGTGGATTGTCCATGCTAAATTACCCATAATGCCCAGGGATAAGCAGGTTAGGGTGGATTGGCCATGCTAAATTACCCATAGTGCCCAGGGATGTGCGGGATAGGGTGGATTGGCTGTGCTAAATTACCCATAGTGCCCAGGGATGTGCAGGTTAGGGTGGATTGGCCGTGTTAAATTACCCATAGTGCCCAGGGATGTACAAATTAGGGTGGATTGGCTGTGTTAAATTACCCATAGTGCCCAGGGATGTACAAATTAGGGTGGATTGGCTGTGCTAAATTACCCATAGTGCCCAGGGATGTGCAGGTTAGGGTGGATTGGCCGTGTTAAATTACCCATAGTGCCCAGGGATGTGCAGGTTAGGGCTGAGGGCCTAGGAAAGGGTCAAAAACCTCCCAGATTGGCAAACATACTTTGGAGTAATTTAGCATGGCCAACCCACCCTAACCTGCACATCCCTGGGCACTATGGGTAATTTAGCACGGCCAACTCACCCTAACCTGCACATCCCTGGGCACTATGGGTAATTTAGCACGGCCAACCCACACTAACCTGCACATCCCTGTGCACTATGGGTAATTTAGCATGGCCAACCCACCCTACGGGGGTGGAAACGTAAAAAATTATGAGGGGAATAGATAAGATGGAAAGCCAATAGGGTGGCCAAGAAGGCATACGGCATGCCTTCCTTCATTGGGCAGGGTATTGGGTACTAGAGTTGGCAGGTCATGTTGCAGTTGTATAGGACTTTGGTTCGGCCACATTTGGAGTACAGTGTACAGTTCTGGTCGCCACATTACCAAAAGGATGTGGATGCTTTGGAGAGGGTGCAGAGTTACCAAAAGGATGTGGATGCTTTGGAGAGGGTGCAGAGGAGGTTCACCAGGATGTTGCCTGGTATGGAGGGTGCTAGCTATGAAGAGAGGTTGAATACATTAGGCTTATTTTCATTAGAAAGTCGGAGATTGAGGGGGGACCTGATTGAGGTCTACAAAATCATGAGGGGTATAGACAGGGTGGATAGCAAGAAGCTTTTTCCCAGAGTTGGGGACTCAATTACTAGGGGTCATGAGTTCAAAGTGAGAGGAGGAAAGTTTAGGGGAGATATGCGTGGAAAGTTCTTTACACAGAGGGTGGTGGGTGCCTGGAATGCGTTGCCAGCGGAGGTAGTAGACGCAGACACGTTAGTGTCTTTTAAGATATATTTGGGCAAATACATGGATGGGCAGGGAGCAAATGGACACAGACCGTTAGAAAATACATGACTGGTCAGACAGAGGATCTTGATCGGCGCAGGCTTGGAGGGCCAAAGGGCCTGTTCCTGTATTGTAGGTTTCTTTGTGAAAGCGGGGAGGCTGTTTCCAGTGGCGAGTGAAACTAGAACTTGGGAGAGGGATAGCCTCAAAGTAAAAGGGGGAGCAGGTTTAGGACTGAGTTGAGGAGGAATGTCTTCACGCAAAGGGTTGTGAATCTGTGAAATTCCCTGCCCAATTGAGACTCCCTCGTTGAATGTATTTTGATAGATTTTTGAACAGTAGAGGAATTAAGGGTTAGGGCGAGTGGCTGACTGAGTGGAGCTGAGTCCATGGAAGATCAGCCACGATCTTATGGGATGGCTCGAGGGGCTAGATAGCCCACTCCTGCTTCTACTTCTCATGTTCTTGCACAAATACTCAAACCAAAGTGTCTACAGCAGAGACAGTGAGGCGCATTAATCCAAAGAAATCATGACCAGCTACTCCTCCTCAAGAACTGGACGCTAACTCTTTTCCATTTTGTCTGTCCTTGGGAGAAGTTACAGAATCGCAGGTAGATTTCTGATGCTTCAGTGGACAATCAGAAGGCTCAATCGAAACTGGATACTTGGTGGGGAGGGGTGGCTGGTGTGTTCATTCTTTCAGATACTGTGTCATGGGTCAAGACCAGAAGAGATAGGAACGGGCAGTTCAGTTACCTTTTCATCAATGTTTTAGCATATCCCTGGACTTCGCTGGAAATGTAAGTGCACTCTGCACATCGTTTCCAGTTGCCCGTAAGATGCAGGACCATTCGGCCCGTCAGGTCCGTTCCGTCATTTGGTGGCTGCCGATCTGATCGTGCTCAGCTCCTTTCCTCCCTTTTCCTCCTGTTGTCCCCCCTCCCCCTTTTACTGATGAAAATCCCTTGCTCTGAGCCCCGAATATACTGAATGACCCAGCCTCAACAGCCCCTCTGCGGTAAAGAATTCCGCAGATACACTCCCCTCGGAGAGAAGCATTTCCTGCTCATCTCTGCCTTAAATGTGTGACCCCCTTATTCTGAGATTATACCCTCTGGACCTAGACTCTCCCACAAGGGGAAGCAAACTCTCTACATCAACCCTGTCGATTCCACCAGTGAATCTCGTAGATTTTAATCAAATTCTATTCTTCTATTCTTCTGAACTCTGATCAGTCCAGGTCCAAACTCTTCAATCTCTCATCATTAGACCCTCCATCGCCAGGAAAGGCAAGTGAACCTTCTCTGGACCATCTCCAATGCCAGGATATCATTCCTTAGATTCGGGGCCCAATCATCCTCGTTGAATGGAGAAACCTATCTCTCCCAAACCATTCTTCATCTCACTGTGTCAAAAATGTCAGAAGCAGGAAGAAACAGAGCTGGGGAGAAGGAAAAGGAGACAGAAAGTAGAGATGGAGAGAAAAAGAAAGTAGAGAGAGAGAGTGAGTGAGAGAGTAAGAGAGAGAGAGAAAGAGAGAGAGTGAGAGAGCGAGAGAGTAAGAGTGAAAAGAGAGTGAATGAGAGAGAGAAGAGTGAGAGATAGAGTGAGAAAGTGAGAAAGAGAGTGAAAAGAGTGAGAGAGAGAACGGTGTGAGAGAGTGAGAAAGAGTGTGAGAGAGAGAGAATGAGAAAGAGTGAGAGAGAGAGTGAGAAAGAGAGCGAGAGAGAGAGTGGGAGAGAGACAGATGGAAAAAGAGAAAGGATTGAACGACCACATCACCTCAGGGAATCAAGAGTGCACTTTCAGAGCTTTGCAAGTAAGGAAATTTCCCATCTGATATGAGCACAGCAAGATCCCACAAACACAACAGGGATGATGAGTCTGCCATTAGTTTACCAACTGATATTTATTGGTGGTGGGGATGAATAAATATCTGCTACAGAACGTTGGGAACGGTGGCCTAGTGGTATTATCGCTGGACTGTTAATCCAGAGACCCAGATGATGTTCTGGGAAACTGGGTTCGAATCCCGCCAGAGGTGGAATTCAAATTCAATAAAATATCTGAAATGAAGAGGCTAATGATGACCATGAATCCATTGTCGATTGTTGCAAAAACCCATCTGATTCACTAATGTCCTGAAGGAAAGGAAACTGCAATCCTGCCTGATCTGACCCATATGTGCCTCCAGACCCACAGCAATGTAGTTGACTCTTAACTGCCCTCTGGGGCAATTAGGGATGGGCAATAAATGCTGCCCGGCCAATGATGCCCTCATCGCATGAATGAATTTAAAAAATTGGTCAGATATTTTACACCCCCTCCCTATCTCTGTAACCCCCTCCAGCCCCTACACCCCCTCCCTATCTCTGTAACCCCCTCCAGCCCCTACACCCCCTCCCTATCTCTGTAACCCCCTCCAGCCCCTACACCCCCTCCCTATCTCTGTAACCCCCACCAGCCCCTACACCCCCTCCCTATCTCTGTAACCCCCTCCAGCCCCTAAACCCCCTCCTTATCTCTGTAACCCCCTCCAATCCTGGTCTCTCTAGCATCCCCTGATTCCCATTGCTCCTCTACTGGGGTCCATGTCCTTAGCTGTTGGGGGAGCTGAGCTCAGCAACTCCCTCTGTAATCCCCAGTGCCTCGCTCCCTCCATCTCTCTCTCTCTCTCTCTCTCTCTCTCTCCCAGCATTAACTAAAAACTGACTTCATTGAACACTTCACCCTCAGTTCTTCTACCACATTCGGGCTGGGAGTGGTTGAGGTGTTAAGAGTGCTATATTAACGCACATTTTCGTGTGAATTCAACTCACACTGCGTTTGTAAATACATACACAAAAGCACCTTTCTTGTCTGATTGTGGTCTCACGAACCACTGCTTCCTCTCCCCTCCATCCCCTAGCTCAATGTCTGCTCAAACACATCCTGATGGCCAGCAACATTGTGTGACTGTGAGCCCTCCCCATCAAGCCCCTCCCTCACTCTGCAGCCCCACTGTGCTGTGGAGACAGACTATCAAGTTATTTTTAAATAGAATCGGATAATAGAATTGGATAAGCATATGGACGTACATGGAATAGTGTAGGTTAGACGGGCTTCAGATCGGTATGACAGGTCGGCACAACATCGAGGGCTGAAGGGCCTGTGCTGTGCTGTTATGTTCTATGTCTAGAACCCCCACAGCATGCAAATAGGCCATTTGGCCAACAAACCCAAACCTACCTTCCAGGGAGCATTCCACCCAGAGCCATCCCTCTACACTATCCTGGCATTTCCCATGGCCAATCCACCCTAACCTGCACATCCCTGGGCACTATGGGTAATTTAGCATGGCCAATCCTCCCTAACCTGCACATCTCTGGGCACTATGGGTAATTTAGCACGGCCAATCCGCCCTAACCTGCACATCCCTGGGCACTATGGGTGATTTAGCATGGCCAATCCACCTTAACCTGCACATCCCTGGGCACTATGGGTAATTTAGCATGGCCAATCCACCCTAAACTGCATGTCCCTGGGCACTATGGGTAATTTAGCACCTCCAATCCACCCTAACCTGCACAGCTTTGGACTGTGGGAGGAAACCGAAGCACGCAAAGGAAACCTACACAGACTCAGGAAGACTGTGCAAACTCCACACAGACAGTCGCCCGAGGGTGGGATTGAATGTGGGTCCCTGGCACCGTGAGTCAGCAGCGCTAACCACTGAGCCACTCCTTCTTGTAAACCTCAGCATTGCAAGGGCACATCACAATACCTGTTCAACGTCACTAGTCACACGACACCAGGTGATAGTCTGACGGGTTTATTTGAAATCACACAGCCAGTGCTGCGGAAACTTGCGTGATTCCCAACAAACCATGGGACTATAACCTGGCCATCATCTGACTTCTGACTTTGTCCATCCCAGTCCAACACTGGCACCTCCACATCCTCTTCAATGTGGTGAAGCTTCCTGCCTCTCTCACGCTTATAGACAGATTCCCAAAACCCTTTGGGTCAAAATTGTTTCCCCATGGAACCTCCTGCACACCCCCACCTTAAATCTACACCCACCCTCTCCCTCCACTCATTGATTCCCAGCCCGCTGGGAGCTGTCTCTTCCTGTCTACTCTATGGTCACGACTGAGAAAGCCCAAACGCAAGGGAACCTCATTTATTATTGAACGCCAGAGTGCAACCAGTAGCCAGTACTGGGGGGGTGGGGGTGGGGGGAGCACATATGAACTAGTTCCTTCATTAAAACCGAAAGAACTGTGGACGCTGTAAATCAGGAACAAAAACAGAGGTTGCTGGAAAAGCTCAACAGGTCCGGCAGCATCTGCGAAGGGAAAAACAGAGTTAACATGTCAGTTCTGGTGACCCTTCCTCAGGCCCTTCTATCACTTCCTCTGGCAGCTCATTCCATACACGCACCACCCTCTGTGTGAAAACTTTACCCCTCAGGTCCCTTTTAAATCTCTCCCCTCACACCTTAAACCTATGCCCCTCTCGTTTTGGACTCCCCCACCCTGGGGTAAAGACCTTGTCTATTCACCCTATCCATGCCCCTCATGATTTTATAAACCTCTATAAGGTCACCCCTCAGCCTCCAGCCCTCCAGGGAGTATAGCCCCAACCCAGGTAGCTGTGAGCTCGTTCCCGACCCTGGACGGGCAGTTCTGCAGACCCACCCCTGAGTCTAGTTTACAAAGGGGCTCAGGTGATGAGTTTCAGCTCTGACTAAGGAGACTCTCACTGACAGACCTTTGCGATGAGATTATTTACTGATTCTCTGCTGTACCAGTCGGGATTATTCCGCCTACTATCTCATTTATATATTGTCTCCTGACTTCTGTCTGCATTGAAACACCCTAGCACTGCCAATGACGATAGAACATAGAACATAGGACATTACAGCACAGTACAGGCCCTTCAACCCTCAATGTTGTGCCGACCTGTCATACCAATCTCAAGCCCATCTAACCTACACTATTCCATGTACGTCCATATGCTTGTCCAATGACGACTTAAATGTACCTAAAGTTGGCGAATCTACTACCGTTGCAGGCAAAGCGTTCCATTCCCTTACTACTCTCTGAGTAAAGAAACTATCTCTGATATCTGTCCTATATCTTTCACCCCTCAATTTAAAGCTATGCCCCCTCGTGCTCGCCGCCACCATTCTAGGAAAAAGGCTCTCCCTATCCACCCTATCTAACCCTGTAATTATTT
This sequence comes from Stegostoma tigrinum, assembly GCF_030684315.1. NCBI lineage: Eukaryota > Metazoa > Chordata > Chondrichthyes > Orectolobiformes > Stegostomatidae > Stegostoma > Stegostoma tigrinum. The sequence goes on along the minus strand of NC_081394.1, from coordinate 2,109,558 downwards.
TATGTTTCAGTTAAGTCACCTCTCAACCTTCTTCTCTCTAATGAAAACAGCCTCAAGTCCCTCAGCCTTTCATCGTAAGACCTTCCCTCCATACCAGGCAACATCCTCGTAAATCTCCTCTGCACCCTTTCCAAAGCTTCCACATCCTTCTTATAGTGCAGTGACCAGAACTGTACACAATACTCCAAGTGCGGCCTCACCAGAGTTTTGTACAGCTTCACCATAACCTCTTGGTTCCGGAACTTGATCCCTCTATTAATAAAAGCTAAAACACCGTATGCCTTCTTAACAGACCTATCAACCTGGGTGGCAACTTTCAAGGATAAGGACTATGCTCAGCATTAGACTGAAGTCTCAGCATCAAGGGTGTGAACTGAATGTTATGTTGGGCGGCACGGTGGCTCAGCAGTTAGCACTGCAGCCTCACAGCACCAGGGACTGGGTTCGATCCCACTCTCAGGCGTCTGTCTGTGTGGAGTTTGCACATTCTCCCCGTGTCTGCGTGGGTTTCCCCCGGGTGCTCCAGTTTCCTCCCACAGTCCAAAGATGTGCAGGTTTGGGTGGATTGGCCATGCTAAATTGCCCATAGTGTTCGGGGTGTGTGGGTTAGCTGTGGGGTGGGATCCTCTTTGGAGATTCGGTGATGGTAGGGATTCTGCAATGCTTTGGCATTTCCCTTCCTCCTCGAGGGCAGCTTTCAACAAATTCACAGATGGCCCACATGAGCCCAGAGGCTTGGCCTCCATTAGAGCTAGTACCAAGGCTATACATAGGGTGAAGCTGAGTAAATGCTCAGAACTGGTTCATCCAATGAGAGATGTGGGGCAGGCCAGGCCCAGGGTCCAAACGATCAGGAAAGAGGTGGAACTTATCTCTTACGTCGAGCTTACCTGTGCTCAGAAGCCGAGCAAGTTTTCATTAATGTCTGTTTGATCACCAAGTGCTCTATTTCCTACCCACTTCCCATTGGCCAACTCCAATGTTGTGGGAATGGGAGTTGAACTTTGTCCCTGTCTGGTTTACCCTTGGTGCTGATTAGGGCTGGGACATTATTGCCAGGCGATCAGGAGGCCAATTGGGGAGTGTCATCACCAAGTGGATGTGTCCTACTGCTTCGGAATATGCATTTTGTCCCGGTCTCCCTGCTACAGGAAGGATGGTGTGAAGCTTGACATGGTTCAGGAAAAGATTTACAGGGATGTTGCCAGGGTTGGAGGGTTCGAGCTACAGGGAGGGGCTGGATAGGCTGGTGCTATTTTCCCTGGAGCGTCAGAGGTTGAGGGCTGACCTGACAGAGGTTATGAAATCATGAGGGGAAGAGGTTTAAGGGAGGGAGGGGAAAGATTTATAAGGGACTTGAGGGGCAACTTTTTCACACAGAGGGTGGTGCGTGTATGGAATGAGCTGCCAGAGGAAGTGGTGGGGGCTGGTACAGTTACAACATTTAAAAGGCACCTGGATGGGGACATGGATAGGAAGGGTTTAGAGAGATATGGGCCAAATGCTGGGGAATGGGACTGGATTAATTTAGGAGATCTGGTCGGCATGGACAAGTTGGACCAAAGGGACTGTTCCTGTGCTGTACAGCTCTGTGACTATGACTCTACATTGTGTAATCATTGCGAGATTGTAGAGAAAGCCAAGCCTGACATTTTGCAAACTTCTTTTACTGAACATTCATATGTTAGGCAAGACCGAACATTAAGTAGGCAGATTAGATAGGAAAATAGGTGCCCATTTAAAATGGGCACAGGCAAATTCATTGAGAAAAACTGAAAAATAGAGATTTCACAAGCTTCAAAATCTCCCCTCCCCCTTCCAAATCCCAAAACCAGCCCAGCTAGTCCCCGCCTCCTTAACCTGTTCTTCCTCTCACCTATCCCTTCCTCCCACCTCAAACCCACCTCCATTTCCCACCTACTAACCTCATCCTGCCACCCCCTTGACCTGTCCATGCTCCCTGGACTGACCTATCCCCTCCCTACCTCCCCACCTACACTCACCTCTACTGGCTCCATCCCTGCCTCTTCAACTTGTCTGTCTCCTCTCCACCTGTCTTCTCCTCTATCCATCTCAGCCTCCCCCTCGCTCCCTATTTATTTCAGAACGCTCTTCGCCCTCCCCCATTTCTGAAGAAGGGTCTAGGCCGGAAACGTCAGCCTTCCTGCTCCTCTGATGCTGCTTGGCTTGCTGTGTTCATCCAGCTCTACACCTTGTTATCTCAGATTCTCCAGTTTCAGCTATCTCTGAGGCAATTAAACAACTGCTTTTGTTATGACTAGCTCCTGGGCAAGAGTCCCAGGATATGATGACTTTGGATGGGTCACTTCCAAATTATTCTTGCAGTGAACCCCTCTCCTTGTTTCTACATTCACAATACCACTTACCATTGATGGGCACAGTAACTTTTATCTTAATACCCATGGAGCCTTTCTCTCGTGAATAATTTCTCCAGTTCCAACACAGTTGGAACAGTTTAACAAGGCTTTGCTGGGTTATCAGAAGAAGAGCCAATCCATCAGTTATAACAATGCAAGGAAGAATAACAAATAGCACTATGAAAGCAATTTTCTCAGAAATGAGAAGTTAGGAAATGCATGACAGTTAGATATAAATATATGCAAATTAGTCATTGGGTTCTTTGACTGCCAACGATCATCGAGCAGTTGGTCTGGAGATTCCTGGCTCTGCTGAAGATAGTCATTTCTCTGGTTTTGCAAACTTGCAACTTGCCTCCAGCAGTCAGCAAGAGTGAGAGAGAGCAGGACTGAAGTTTTCCTTTCACCTGCAAACACAGAGTGCTTAGTCGAAGCTCTTCACTGGTATTTTTCACAGCCCCTCGGAACGCGAACATCAGATGACCAAACACGGGCCACAGCTGCAGTTGTTTTTCAAGCCCACTCCCTCGGACGTTCCTGCAAGACTAAAGTGAACACGCCTGTCACCCCACCCTGTTTTCTTTGACCTCACGCTGTGTCTCGATAGTCTGGGATATACAGTCTTTGCAATCAAGAGGCAATTATAGCTGAATGTCTGCATTAAGACCTTAAGGCCATAAGACATAGGAGCAGAAATTAGGCCATTCCGCCCATCTGATCTGCTCCGCCATTCAATCATGGCTAATAAGTTCCTCAACCTCATTCTCCCGCTTTCTCCCTGTAACCCTTGATCCCCTTTATAATCAAGAATCTATCTATCTCTGTATTAAATGTACTCATTGTGCCTCTCCCCCTCAAGTGTCTCCACTTCAAGGACCCCGAGACTATCTAGTTCTGACATTCTAGGTTCTCTCCTGCGCCTAAGCATAACCAAACCATAGGAATTGCTTCCAAGACTGCTGAATTACATTCTCGGAAAATATAGAAATTATTCTGGAAATACCAAAGGATGAGCAAAACGGAAGAGCTAGGAGAAATTGCAAGAAAGGTGATGGTTGAAAAGTGTCAAAGGAGATAATGAGGAGGGAGATGCTGCACATATTGGGGAAGGTTTTTCTTTAAATATCTGACTTGGGGTGACTTCCTGCAGACTCAGACAAACTTCATAACCCAACAGTTTAGGAAAGAAACAAGAGGGAGAGTGAGGGCAGACAGATCTATAATTTAACATCTGTGACAAAGAAGGAATTGAGTTGACGACTAAAGATGTGATAATTGAACATTTAGCAAAGAGGTATTATATTGGACAGAGCTAACGGAGATGATATAAGCAGGAAGTCATGTTTAAGAGAATTATTGGACACATTTTCAGATGGCACATGCCTGTAGCACAAACAAAAGGAGAACCAGCAAATGAAATGCTTTTGGATTTTTAGAAAGCTACAATAGGGTGGTGTTGTACAACAAAGGTTCAGGTACATAATTCTTTGAAGTTTGTGTCACATATAGACAGGGTGGTTGAGAAGGTGTTTAGCACGCTTACCTTCATTGCTCAGACCTTTCGGTCAATTTTGTAAAACTCGGAGCTCTGTACAGACTCTCTCTCTCTCTCTCTCTCCATCTCCCTCGAACTCTGAGGGACTATAGGAGTTGGGACGTCGTGTCAAGGCTGTACAGGACGTTGCTGAGGCCTCTTCTGGAATATTGTGTCCAATTCTGGAAAGGATATTATTAAGCTGCAGGGGGTTCAGAAGAGATTAACCAGGATGTTGCCGGGTGTGGAAGGCTTGAGTTAAAAAGAAAGGCTGGGACTTTTTCCACTGGAGCGTAGGAAGTTGAGGGGTAACCTTACAGATGTTCATAAAATCGTCAGGGGGAGACATAGGGTTAACGCAGGTGTCTTTTCTCTAGGAATGGGGGAAGTACAAGAGTAGGAGGCATATTTTAAGTTGAGGGGAGAGAGATTTAAAAAGGACATGAGAGGCAGCATTTTTACACAAAGAGTGGTCCGTGTGTGGAATGAACTTCCTGAGGAAGTGGTGGGTGTGTGTACAGTTAGAGTTTAAAAGACATTTGGATAGGGACATGAATAAGAAAGGTTTGGAGGGATATGGGCCAGGAGCAGGCAGGTGGGACTGGTTTAGTCTGAGATAACGGCCGGCATGGACTGGAAGGACCAAAGGGCCAGTTTCCATGCTGTGAGACAGCATGGCTGTCACCATAGATTAGGTCAGAACTCACACACCTTTATGTGAAATCACAAGGCTTCGATGATCTTTACCTGAAGAAGAAGCAGAGCCACGAAAGCTTGTGTTTTCAAATAAACCTGTTGGACTATAACACAGTGTCAGATGATTTCTGACCTTGCCCACCCCACGGTCCAACATCGGCCCCATCATATCTAACAGTGGGCTGTTTCTGGATGTGGTGCCAATCGAGCGGGGGCTGCTCTTTCCTGGATGGTGTTGAGCTTCTTGAGTGTTGTTGGAGCTGCCCCTATCCAGGGGCAAGTGGGAGTATTCCAGCCCCCTCCTGACTTGTGCCTTGTCGATGGTGCCACAGGCTTTGGGGGGAGTCAGGACGGGAGTTACTGGCTGCAGGGTTCCCAGCCTCTGACCCGCTCCTGTAGCCGATGTGTTTATGTGGTGGGTCCCAGTTGAGTTTCTGGTCAATAGTAACCGCCAGGATGTTGATAGCGGGAGATTCAGTGATGGGAACACCATCGGAAAGGGTCAACAGGGTCTTAGAAATGTATCTGACTCCCAAGACCATCCCCTTACACTGAGGGCTGACATGCTGCTCTCTCACTCAGTGTGGGCCAGCCTGGCCTTCCCAAGGTCTCTGTCGGGGTGGAGCTTGGCGTCACAGAGTGAGATCGCCACTCTGTGAGAGATGCAGGCACATGCCGTTCACTCAGGAAACACACTTGGAATGTGAACCACTACTGGGAGGTGAAAGTGTTGTGGTCCCTCAACAGTGACCCTCCGACAGTGCGGCACTCCCTCAACAGTGACCCTCCGACAGTGCCCACTCCCTCAACAGTGACCCTCCGACAGTGCCCACTCCCTCAACAGTGACCCTCCGACAGTGCCCACTCCCTCAGCACGGACCCTCCGACAGTGCCCACACCCTCAGCACTGACCCTCCGACAGTGCCCACACCCTCAGCACTGACCCTCCGACAGTGCCCACACCCTCAGCACTGACCTTCCGACAGTGCCCACTCCCTGAGCACTGACCTTCCGACAGTGCCCGCTCCCTCAGCACTGACCCTCCGACAGTGCCCACTCCCTCAGCACTGACCCTCCGACAGTGTCCACTCCCTCAGCACTGACCCTCCGACAGTGCCCGCTCCCTCAGCACTGACCCTCCGACAGTGCCCACTCCCTCAGCACTGACCCTCTGACAGTGCCCGCTCCCTCAGCACTGACCCTCCGACAGTGCGGCGCTCCCTCAGCACTGACCTTCCGACAGTGTCCACTCCCTCAGCACTGACCCTCCGACAGTGCCCACTCCCTCAGCACTGACCTTCCGACAGTGTCCACTCCCTCAGCACTGACCCTCCGACAGTGCCCGCTCCCTCAGCACTGACACTCCGACAGTGCCCACTCCCTCAGCACTGGCCCTCCGACAGTGCCCGCTCCCTCAGCACTGACCCTCCAACAGTGCCCACTCCCTCAGCACTGGCCCTCCGAAAGTGCCCACTCCCTCAGCACTGACCCTCCGACAGTGCCCACTCCCTCAGCACTGACCCTCCGAAAGTGCCCACTCCCTCAGCACTGACCCTCCGACAGTGCCCACTCCCTCAGCACTGACCCTCCAACAGTGCCCACTCCCTCAGCACTGGCCCTCCGAAAGTGCCCACTCCCTCAGCACTGACCCTCCGACAGTGCCCACTCCCTCAGCACTGACCCTCCGACAGTGCCCACTCCCTCAGCACTGACACTCCGACAGTGCCCACTCCCTCAGCACTGGCCCTCCGACAGTGCCCGCTCCCTCAGCACTGACCCTCCAACAGTGCCCACTCCCTCAGCACTGGCTCTCCGAAAGTGCCCACTCCATCAGCACTGACCCTCCGACAGTGCCCACTCCCTCAGCACTGACCCTCTGACAGTGCCCGCTCCATTAGCACTGACCCTCCGAAAGTGCCCACTCCCTCAGCACTGACCCTCCGACAGTGCCCACTCCCTCAGCACTGACCCTCCGACAGCGCCCACTCCCTCAGCACTGACACTGTGGCAGCGTGGTGCTCCCTCAGTAGAGTTTAATTCTGAAGAAAAAATCTCCAGAGGCCATTCAGCCCTGTAGTGGTGTGCTGGCCTTTTAACATCTACACTCTGTCCGTAACCTCCCAGTGTGCAAGGCATTGGTATTTGCCAACATCGAGATGGCTTTGGAATCGTCTTGTGGCCCATTTCGACTGTGAGATGCCAAACATCTGGTGAATGTATCATGTGTGTGCACTGTCCCAGTTAGGTTACGTGTTTCGGTCAATTTTGTAAAACTCGGAGATCTGTACAGACTCTCTCTGTCTCTCTCCATCTCCCTTGAACTCTCCCAATCTCTTGACGTGCCTCCTCATTAGAAGCTGCTGGCCCCTCAGGAGGGAGACGTGTTGCCGACTGTGAGGCTGGGGAGGTGAAGGGGTTAAATAGCCTGCTGGGTTGACAAGGAAGTGAAACTGTGCAGCAACAGGGACATCAGGCAGAAACTGCTGCTCAATTAGGGGCTTTCTGGAATGGCTGGGATCTCGGGGGCTTTTCAAACCGCTGTTAGTCCCACCCTCCCCCAAACCCCCCCACCACCCTGCCCACATCCACCACCCTGGGGGGATCTCCCTCACGTTCTGAGGACTCACACACACACACACACACACACACACACACACAGACACACACACACACACACTCACTCTCACACACACACACACACACACACACACACACACAGAGACAGACAGACACACACACACACACTATCACACACACTCTCACACGCACACACACAGACACACACAAACACACACACACACACACAGACACACACACACACACAGACACACACACACACACTCTCACACACACTCTCACACGCACACACACAGACACACATAAACACACACGCACACACATACTCACACACACACACAGACAGACAGACAGACAGACACACACTCTCACACGCACACACACAGACACACACAAACACACACGCACACACTCACACACACACACACACACTCACATGCACACACACACACACTTACACACACACAGACAGACAGACACACACACTCTCACATGCACACACACACACACACACTCACACACACACACAGACACACTTACACACACACACACACGCACACACACTCACGCACACACACCCACACCCACACACAGCCATACACTCCCACACCCACTCACACACACACACTCTCTCTCACACACACACACCCACACACTCACACACCCACACTCAGCCATACACTCCCACACCAACACTCACACACACACACACACACACACACACACACTCACACGCCCATACATCCACACTCACACACCCACACTCACACACAATCTCTCACACTCATCCACACACACACACACATACACTCTCACACACATACACTCTCTCTCACACACACACACACACACGTACACACTCACTCACCCATACATCCACATTCACACACCTACACTCACACACCCACACACACACACCCACACACACACTCTCTCTCACACACACACCCACATACTCACACACCCACTCTCTCACACAAACACACCCACACACTCACACACATGCAGACACACACACACACACACACACACACACAGACACACTCACACACTCATACACACACACACACCCATACACTCATATACACACAATCTCTCACACTCACCCACACACTCACACACGTGCGCTCTCTTACACACACAATCTCTCACACTCACCCATACACTCACACACATACACTCTCTCTCTCACACACACACACACATACAATCTCTCACACTCACCCACACACACACACACACATACACTCTCACACACATACACACACACGTACACACTCACACACCCATACATCCACAATCACACACCCACACTCACACACTCTCTCTCTCTCTCTCTCACACACACAGCCACATACTCACACACCCACTCTCTCACACACACACCCACACACTCACACACACACAGATACACTCACACTCACACACAGACACACACACAGACACACTCACACACCCATACACTCATACACACACACACCCATACACTCATATACACAAAATCTCTCACACTCTCCCACACACTCACACATGTACGCTCTCTTACACACACACACACACACACACACACACACACACACATACACACACATACACACACACCCACACACACACACACTCTCACACTCACCCACACTCTCACACACATACACTCTCTCTCTCACACACACACACACATACACTCTCACACACACGCATACACACACACAATCTCTCACACTCACACACACACACTCTCACACACACAATCTCTCACACTGTCCCACACACTCACACACACACACACCCCACTCACTCACACACACACACACACACACACACACACACACACACACACACACACACACACACACACACAGCAGTCATAGAGACCCGTGTGACAATGACAGTGTGAGAGAGCTTGCCCATTCTTTGCCCAGTTTCACTGTAAAGCAGCAGAAATAATTTGATGGGGAGGAGCATTTTACACATCGTGCCGGAGCCTGTCACTAATTCCTCACTCTCCCCACTTCCCCCGCACACTGCCCACCCCTTGCAGTTTGAGCATCCCCCCAAAATCTCAACTCAACCCTGGCGACCCCCAACCAGCGATGGCTGGGATCTCTCTGCCTCTCGATCGCACCCAACCCACACAAGAACAGGGTCCGGGAGAGTGGGTTTGGGGGCCCAACCACCCCTGTGTGACACAACAACCCCCACCCCCATTTACCCCTGTGTCTGATGCCCCTCATTGACCCTCTGCAAACCCTTCGTCGGGCCAGTCTCACTTTCGCAGAATGGCGGTGCCCCACGTGCCAGGTGCGTGAGCTTCTCATCGGTTCATGAAGGTCCACAGGCACAGAGAGAAAGGCCCTTCAGCCCATTCTGCCTGGACTTGTCAGAAACAAGCACCTGACCTGCCTGGGTCATGTATTTGGAATGCTGTGAGCAGTTTGGGCCCCGTTTCTAAGGAAGGAATTGCTGCCTTTGGAGAGGAGATTTACAAAAACAATCCCGGGATGAAGGAATCGTCATTTCGACCACTCTGCATGAACGTAGCAGCTGAGCGCTCTAGCTCTGCAGAGTTGAGAAGGAGGAGGGAGTATCTGATTGAATCTGAGAGAATATTGAGGGGCCCGGATGGAGCGGACGTGGAGAAGATGGTCTCCACCAGTGGGAGAGACTGGGACCCAAGGGAACAGCCTCAGGGTGAGGGGGCGACACTTTAGAGCTGAGATGGGGAGGAAATTCTTCAGATGGGGGGTGGGGGGGGGTGAATCTGTGGAACCCATTTTGACAGAGGGGGCGTATTTAAGGCAGAGATAGGGAGAGTCTTGATTAGTCCAGGGATGGAGGGAGAATCAAACATATCAGCCACGATTAAATGATGGAGCAGACTCGATGGGCCGAATGGCCTTGTTCTGCTCCTATATCTTATGGTAGCTGTTCTAGCGGTAATGATGATCAGACCACCTCTCTGGTCCAGGCATGAACATAAAGAGTAATACAGTCTTGCAGCACAGAAACAGACCCTTCGGCCCAACCAGTCCGTGCCGACCCTAATCTCAAACTAGACTAATCCCACCTGCCTGCTCCTGGCCCGTATCCCTCCAAACCTTTCCTACCCTTGTCCCTATCCAAATGTCTTTTAAACTCTGTAACTGCACCCACACCCACCACTTCCTCAGGAAGCTCATTCCACACACGGACCACACTCTGTGTGAAACAGAATTGTCCCCATGTCCTTTTTAAATCTTTCTCCTCTCTCCCGAAGAATATGTTCCCTATTTTTGAGCTCCCTCACCTTTTATAAACTTCTGGAAGGTCACCTCTCAACTTCCCACGCTCCAGTGATTAATGACCCAGCCTATCCAATCTCTCTCTTTAACTCACACCCTCCGTTCTTGGCAACATCCTGGTAAATCTCTCCCGAACCCTCTCCAGTTTAATAATGCCCTTCCTGTAACAGGGCGACCAGAGCTGGGCACCGTGTTCCAGAAAAGGCCTCTCCAACGTCCTGTACATCCTCAACATGACGTCCCCAGCTCCTACACTCAAAGATCTGAGTGATGAAGGTAAGCATGTTAAACACCTTCTTAATCCCCCTGTCTATATGGGACACAAATTTCCAAGTATAATGTACCTGAACCCCTAGGTCTCTGTGCTCTACAACACACTATCCAGGGCCCCACTTTTAACTGTATAAGTCCCACTCTTAGATAACAAGGTCTGGAGCTGGATGAACACAGCATGTCAAGTAGCATCAGAGGAGCAGGAAGGCTGACATTTCGGGCCTAGACCGTTCTTCAGAAGAAGGGTCTAGGCCCGAAACGTCAGCCTTCCAGCTCCTCTGATGCTACTTGACATGCTGTGTTCATCCAGCTCCACACCTTGTTATCTCAGATCCTCCAGCATCGGCAGTTCCTACTATCTCGAAGTCCCACTCTTGTTCGTTTTAGCAAAATGTAACAGCTTGCGTCCACCCGAATTAAGCTCCACCTGCCTCTCCTCTGCCTATTGGCCTAATTGGCCAACATCTCTTTGTAATCTGAGACAACCATCTGCAGTGTCCACTATTTCACCATTCGTGGTGTCATTCACAAACCTGCCCCCAATGTTCTCATATTGACATAAATGACAAACACAGCTGATCGATCTTTGAGGCAAATCGCTGGTCACAATCCGAAACACATCCCTCCAGCCCCACCCTCTGTCTACTGCCATTAAGCCAATTTAGGATCCAATTAGCAAGCTCAGGGACCTCACTTTATGAATTAATCTACCACATGGGATCATGTCAAAGGCTTTACTAGAATAGAACAGCCTTTATTGTCGCAGGTATCCAATGTGTGTGGTGAAGAGTTTATGCGTCTCCAATTCCAACGCCAACTCAGCAACAAAACTGCCAGTTCACGACTTTTTTAGTTCATGGGTCTTAGACAGCACAGAAATAAAATGTTCAACGTTACAGAAGCACAGCTTCAGTATGGCACAGCGCACGGTCTGCGCTGGGCTCTGGATCTGTACCGTGCCAGCAACACCCCACGCTGAGACCCCACTACCTGCAGCGCCAGATTGGCAAGACACCATGCCACTTAATAATGCCCTTCCTGTAACAGGGCGACCAGAGCTGGGCACCGTGCTCCAGAAGAGGCCTCTCCAACGGCATGGGGGGTCGTGCTCCAGAAGAGGCCTCTCCAACGTCCTGTACAACCTCAACATGACGTCCCCAACTCCTACACTTAAAGATCTGAGCGATGAAGGTAAGCGTGTTCAACACCTTCTTAACCCCCCCTGTCTATATGGGGGGTCCACCACACTATACCGCGTGATCCATGTACCAGTCACTATCAGGGATTGGGGGGGCACTAGGAATCATCACCCACTGGAGATGGGGCATCAAAGCCCACCAGATACCAGGAATTATCATGCACCTGAGACTGAGAATCATCACCCACCAGGGACCGGGAATTCTCACTGACTGGAGAGCACGAATCATCACCCACCAGACACCAGGAATTATCATGCACAGGAGACTGGGAATCGTTATCCATCGGAGACCGGGAATTCTCATGGACCAGAGAGCACAAATCATCACCCACCAGACACCAGGCATTATCATGCACAGGAGACTGGGAATCGTCACCCACCGGAGACAGGGAATTCTCACGGACCAGAGAGCACGAATCATAACCCATCGGACACCAGGAATTATCATGCACAGGAGACCGGGAATCACTCACTAGAAACTGGGAATTCTCACTGACCAGAGAGCACGAATCATCACCCACCGGACACCAGGAATTATCACACACCGGAGACTGGGAATCACTTACCGGAGACCAGGAATTTTCACAGACCAGTGACCGGGACTCATCGCTCACAGGAGACTGGGAATAGTTACCCATCGGAGACTGGGAATCATCACTCACTGGAGACCGAGAACCGTCATGCACCAGAGACCGGGAATTATCGCTCACCGGAGGCTGAGAATTCTCACTGGACAGAGATTGGGAATCATCGCCCACCTGAGATTGGGAACTGTTGCCCACAGGAGACCAGGAATCATCGCTCACCAGGAATTATCATTCACCGGAGAGCGGGAATCATCACCCAATGGAGACTGGGAATCATCACTCACCAGAGACCGGAAATCATTGCTGGCCAGAGGCTAGGAATCATCCTGCATGGAGACCAGGAATCATCAACCACTGGAGACTGGGAATTACCACCCACTGGACACCGGGAATCATCGCCAGTCAGAGACTGGGAATCATCACTGGCCAGAGGCTGAGAATTATCATCCACTGGAGACTGGGAATCATCTCCCACTGGAGACTGGGAATGGAAAAGTAACAAAAAGGAGGAAGAAGGAGAAGATGGATAAAGAAACACTAAGAGGAAGGAAAAGGTGAAGGAAAAGAAAAGAAATAGAACACATAGAGCGGAGTCACTCCCATGGGATTGCCCTGCTTCACCACCATCTTTACTAATGACCAAATAAACAATGTCCACAGCTCAGCCCTCATCCAGCTTTTTAGCGACTTCCTCCAAATACACAGTCGGATTAGTGAGGGATGGTTTCCTCGCACAAGGCCATGCTGAATGTCCCGATTCAGCCGTTGCATTTCCAAATATGAATCCTATATCTCAGAATCCCTTCCAACAATTAAAACCCCCCCAACACCCCCACCCCCCACCTCGCACTGGCATCAGGCACACAGCTCTGTCGTCTATAGGCTTCACCTTCCAGCCTCCAGTCCTCTGGCATCTCACCCTTGCTCATAGATGATGCAAGTATTTCCGCCAGGGGTCCCAGCAATTTCCTCCCTAACTTCCCACAATGTCCTGGGATACGCTAGATCAGGATCCCGAGATTGTTGTGAAATATCCATTTAGTAGCACTCCCAATTCCCGAGGGTCAACACAAAGGCAACTCTTTGATCTTTAAGGTGCCCTAGTCTCCCTCCTCAAACCTCTTTGGATTATCCTTAACCTTACTTGACCTAGCTACCTCTTGCTTCCTTTTTGCCCTCCTGATCTCCCTCTTAAAAATGCCCCTGCTCTCTTTATACTGTTCAAGAGATTCGTTTGAACCCAGTTGTCTATTCCTAACGCATGATTCTTTTATTTATTCAGGACTAGAACCTCAATATCTTTCTGCATCCTATCTTACCAGCCTTACCGTTCTCTCTAATGGGAACAAAATGGGTCTGACCTCGCAACATCAGACTTTCGAAAGCCTCCCATTTATCAGATGTTTCTTCACCTGTAAACAGTCCACTCCAGTTGAGTGCTCCTATCTCATGCCTTAAAGTTTGTCTCCAGTGGAAAACTTTATCCCTTATCGAAACCTTATCCTGTCCCCTAGCCATTTTAAAACCAAAAGTATTCTGAGCACTAAACCCAAAAATGTTGCCTTGTCATCTCTTCAGTCCCATGCCCTGTGTTATTATCCAAGAGAAGGCCATATTTTGCTCCTTCTCTAGTAGGTACATTCACGCACTGATAAAAAGAGTTCTCTTAAGCAAGTTTAACAAATTCCTCACCATCCAAACCTTTAAAACAATGGCAATCCCGTTGAATTAAAATCCCCTCTGTTTGTGACACTGTTATTCCTACAGAGTCTGAGATCTCTCTACATTTTTGTGCCTCAACTTTCCTCTAAATATTGGGAGGTCGATGGTACAATCCCGTCAAGTGATTAATCCCTTGATAATTTTAATGTCAATCCATGTTTTCACTGGATGAGTTGTCTCTAGTCACGGCTGGAATATATTTTTTAATCAAAACACCATTCCCTGCCCATTCTCCGATCCTTTTAGGATCCATTGATCCACTGTCCTTCCGTCAGGCAAGTTGCTGTAATAGCTGTGAGGTCCCAATTCCATGTTCCCAAATACTTCTTTTTCTATTCATTTGTGGGATGGGCCAGTATTTCTTGCCCCATCCCTAGTTGCCCCCTTGAGAAGGTGGGGGTGAGCTGCCTTCTTGAACCGCTGCAGTCCATGTGCTGTAGGGTTGACCCACAATGCCCCTTAGGGAGGGAATTCCAGGGATTCTGATCCAGCGACACTGAAGGAACAGGGATATATTTCCCAAGTCAGGACGGGGAGGGGCTCGGAGGGGAACTTGTAGGGGATGGTGTTCCCATGTACCTGCTGCCCCTTGTCCTTCAAGATGGAAGTGGCCGAGTCCTGAGTTAACCAGCTTTATTTGATAGACCTCTTGCATTGAAATAAATGCAGTTTAATTCCTCAGAGTTACCTTGCTCTCGACTGTCTTTTTGAAGCAACTTGCCATTTTCTGATTCAGAACCATCCTCATCAGTCGTTCTGTTTTCACTGTCAGTTAGGAGTTCCCCACCCCCCGTCTCTCTTCTCATCTAAAGGATCCTGAAATAGAACTAGCAAATTTCCCCACTGGGATATCGGTTCCTTTCCCAGCTCACGTGAATCCCATCCTTTTGGAACGGGTCCTTCCTGCTGCGGAAGAGATCCAAGAACCTGAATCCCTGCAGCAGTCCGCACTGATTTATCTCCTTATTCTTTATATCCTTTCCCTCGTTCAAGATTGGCACCAGAAATAATCTGGAGATTGTGACTTTTGAGGTTCTTTTCTTTAACCTTCTACCGAAACAGTTACAGTCACTCGATTAGCCCTAATCCTTTCCTTACCTATATCTTACAACAGCTTCTGGCTTCTGACTCTCTGCAGACCTGTCTTTAACCCTGGCACTGGGGAGGCACACACTATCCTGGGCACTATATTCACTGTCTGTTCCTCCATGCATCCTCACACCCTGCTTCCTGTAAAGACTTTACTCCATCCTTCCAAGTTCCTCCGACTCCGATGAATATGTTCAGATGAGGCCAGCTTTGACAAGGGAGCCTCTGAAATGCTTTCCTCAACCGAGGATTCCCCAGCTCCGTTGTCGACGGGGCCGTCAACCAGGTCCGACCCATCTCCTGCACTTCCTCCCTCACCCCTTCTCTTCCCTCCTGCAACAGCGATAGGGCTCCCCTCATCCTTACCTGCCATTGCACCAGCATCCACATCCAGAAGATTGTCAGACGCGATTTCCGCCACCTCCAGTGAGATGCCACCACCAGGCACCTATTCCCCTCCCCTCCCTTGTCCGCAGGGATCTTTCCCTCCAGGATACCTTGGTCCACACTTCGTTCACTCCCAACACCTCCCCACAGCCCTACAGCACCTTCCCCTGTAACCAGCGAAAGTGCAACACCTGCCCATTTACCTCCCCCCTCCCCAGTATCCAAGGGCCCAAACTTACCTTCCAGGTGAAGCAACACTTCACCTGCACTTCCCAGAATCTGGTCTCCTGCATTCGCTGCTCACAGTATGGTCTCCTCTACGTTGGGAAAACGAAGCGTAGACTTGGTGGCCGCTTCGCAGAACATCTACTTTCTGCTCGCAAAAACGGCCCTGAACTACCTGCTGCCTGACAATTCAAGGCACCTCCCTGGCCAACATCCCTGTCTCTGGCTTGCTACAGTGTTCCAGTGAAGCCCAGTGCAGGCTGGAGGACCAACACCTCATTTTCCACTTGGGGACCCTGCAGCCCTCCGGACTCAATATCGAGTTCATTAATTTTAGGGCCTAAACTCCCCCATGTCCCAGCCCCCACCCCACACACCAGGCCTCGTTACCACATAGTCTGCCACTACATACCCCCTGTTGTTAGTCACTAACAGTCCCCACTAACAGCTTTTCACTGTCCTAGCCAGATCATTATCGACTCCACTGTCTGTCCAATCGCTTTTCTCATTCTAAAAACCAAAAGAACCGCAGATGCTGTAAGTCAGGAACAAAAACAGAAGTTGCTGGAAAAGCTCAGCAGGTCTGGCAGCATCTGTGAAGGGAAAAAACAGAGTTAATGCTTCTGAGGAAGGGTCACTGGGCATGAAACGTTAACTCTGCTTTTTTCCTTCACACTTGCTGCCAGATGGTTGCGTTCCTCCAGCTCTACACTGTATTCACTCTGACTTCTAGCATCTATAGTTCCTGCTATCTCTATCAGTCTGCCTCCTCTGTTTTCCTCTGACAGACCAACCCCTTCAACAGTACCCATATCGGAATATCTGTCTGAGAGAGAGAGGGAGAGAGACTGCCACAGGAGAATTCCAAATGAGGTTCTTGTCTTTCCTGATGGTCACACATCTATCTGACTGACCCTGCTGTAGAAACACGTTCCTTAACCCACTAGCCATCTCACTCTGTCTCTCCTGGAAGCCCTCATTGACATCAAGCTTAAAAAGAAGCAACTCACAATAGCACCTTATTTATAAAATCAAACTCTCTAGATGTCTGCGTGTTCTGACTGGGTCGGGGATTTATCAAATGGTCAACTGGGATTTAAGTGAGAGATGATACGCTTTGGAAGCGTGAACAAGTCAAGGCAGTGTTCAGTGAGAAGCAGGACACCGGGAAGCTCAGAGAAACAGAGGGATCCTGAAGATACTGGTCCATAGCTCCCTGAAGGTGCAGCATGGTTAATCAGGTAGTGTATCAGTCGTGGCATAGATTCTAAGAGCAGGGAGGTGACACTAGAGCTTTGGGGCTTTAGTGAGGCCACAGCTGGAACACTGTGTGCAGCTCTGCTCCCCACACTATAGGAAGGATGTGATAGCACTGGGGAGAAGGGGTTGCAGTGGGAGATTCACCGCGATGTTGCCCTGGGATGGAGCAGTTTAGCGATGAAGAGAGGCTGGGTAAGACCGTGTTGTTTTCTTGGGAGCCGAGAAGGTTAGGGGCCTGGTCCTGATAGAGGGGTATAAGATTATGAGGAGCATTGGCAGGGTGGGAAAGAAGGAGTTGTTCCCCTTAGTCAAAGGATCAGTAATGAGGGGGCTTCATTTTAAAGTGAAGGCAGGAGGTTGAGAGGGAAATTGAGGAAATTTCCTTTTACCCAGGGATACATCCTCTGTGTAAAAAGTTGCCCCTCGGGCCCTGTTAAATATTTCCCCTCTCACCTTAAACCTATGCCCCTCTAGTTTTGAACTTCCCCCACCCTGGGGGAAAAGACATAGAACATAGAACAGTATAGCACAGTACAGGCCCTTCGGCCCACGATGATGTGCCAAAATTTTACCCTGAAGAGCATCCTGCTCAAATCCATTCCCTACCATATCCCTGTAACATTTTCCATGCTCACCCACACATCCCTGGGCACTATGGGTAATTTAGCACGGCCAATCCACCCTAACCCACACATCCCTGGGCACTATGGGAAATTTAACACGGCCAATCCACCCTAACCTGCACATCCCTGGGCACTATGGGTAATTTAGCACGGCCAATCCACCCTAACCCACACATCCCTGGGCACTATGGGAAATTTAACACGGCCAATCCACCCTAACCTGCACATCCCTGGGCACTATGGGTAATTTAGCACGGCCAATCCACCCTAACCCACACATCCCTGGGCACCATGGGAAATTTAGCACGCCCAATCCACTCTAACCTGCACATCCACCTTCCACAGGGATCGTTCCCTCCAGGATACCTTGGTCCACACTTCGTTCACCCCCAACACCTCCTCACAGTCCTACAGCACCTTACCCTGTAACTAGCGAAGGGCACTATGGGTAATTTAACATGGCCGATCCACCTCACCTGCACATCTTTGGACTGTGAGAGGAAACCAGAGCACCCGGAGGAAGCCCACACAGACACGGGGAGAATGTGCAAACTCCACACAGACAGACACCTGAGATGAGAATCAAACCCGAGTCCCTGCCTTTCCCCTTTCTGAGATCTCCTTGTCCCTGAGACTGTCCCTCTCTCCATTCTCCACACACCCCCATTAGTGGAGGCTGTGAATTATCTGCCACCAGTGACACTGGGTCAATCAATCAATTTCGAACCTGAGATTGATCGTTCCTGTGTGAAGACCATGTTAATGGACTTGGAGAAAAGGCTGGTGCATGGGTTCAACCCACAGATCAGTCGTGCTCTCGAACAGTCACTGTACCGCCTCAGAATGGTACAGTCATTCAGCGTGGAAACAGGCCCTTCGGCCCAACTTGTACATTCCAACCATGTTTCGCTGACTCATCTCTTCCCACATCCCTGCGATCGCCCCTGTCGAGAATTGCTCCTAAGGAGAGTTGGCGTGCACACACACACACACACACACACACACACACACACACACACACACACACACGTGCACATACACGTGCACATACACCTGCACGCACTCACACACACACACACATGCACACACACGCACTCACTCGCATACACACACACACACTCACACACACGCACACACTCACTCACACACGCACACACTCACTCACGTGCACACACATGCACACACACACTAACACACACATGCGCGCACGCGCACACACACACACACACATGCACGCACACACACACACGCACACACACACACACATACACACACACACACACACACACACACACACACACACACACACACATGCATGCACACGCACACACACACACACACATGCATGCACACGCACATGCCCGCACTCCTCCGGATAGCAGCTATCCTCTATCAGCACTGTATTGACGCGAGTTTAGGAGCTCACCTCTCCTGATTTCTGCAGTTTGCACTCAGAACTTGAAGGAATGTGTGCACTGTTTCAACAAACAATTATGTCAAATAAAAACCGAAAGAACAGGGACCAAAGTTTCTGGCAAAGCTCAGCAGGTCTGGCAGCATCTGTGAAGAAAAAAAATCAGAGTTAACGTTTTGGATCTGGTGACCCTTCTTTCGAACTCTTCACAGATGCTGCCAGACCTGCTGAGATTTTCCAGCAACTTCTGCTTATGTTTCGGAAACAAATATATCACTGGGCTATCATTGCTGTTGACAATTATGTTCCACTTTTAGCCAGCTTTGAATTATTTCACTTCGCTTGAGAGTGTTTCCAAACTCCACAGGTTGCACACTGTTTGTAAAGTCTGTTTCTCATGGCTTACTGATGAATCAAAGCTTTGTACCTGAAGAGCTTTTCTTGGAATTAGTTTCGTATTTCCTCATCAAAGTAACTTGCTCGCTCAAGTTTTGTTTTTCTCGCACTAATCTAGTGCGGTTTCAGTGTGTCCTTTCTGCTCAGCTGTGACCCGACTCCTTCTACCTCCTGTGGGCTGGGGCTTTGAACTCCTAAACTTCGTTTTCTGGAAATGAAGTTTTTGCGAAAAAAAGAGGTTGAAGGTTGTAAGACATTTTAGCTCCTTGTGAAGAAAGGAATTTAACTCTTTACCCGCTCCCTCCCCCAGTTACAGACACCGGGCACCCTGTTCCCAGTGAGGGTAATTAACCCTTTACCCGCTCCCTCCCCCAGTTACAGACACAGGGCAGCCTGTTCCCAGTGAGGGTAATTAACCCTTTACCCGCTCCCTCCCCCAGTTACAGACACCGGGCACCCTGTTCCCAGTGAGGGTAATTAACCCTTTATACACTCCCTCCCCACTTACAGACACAGGGCAGCCTGTTCCCAGTGAGGGTAATTAACCCTTTATACACTCCCTCCCCACTTACAGACACAGGGCATCCTGTTCCCAGTGAGGGTAATTAACTCTTTACCCGCTCCCTCCCCAGTTACAGACACCGGGCGCCCTGTTCCCAGTGAGGGTAATTAACCCTTTACCTGCTCCCTCCCCCAGTTACAGACACAGGGCAGCCTGTTCCCAGTGAGGGTAATTAACCCTTTACCCGCTCCATCCCCAGTTACAGACACCGGGCAACCTGTTCCCAGTGAGGGTAATTAACCCTTTACCTGCTCCCTCCCCAAGTTACAGACACAGGGCAGCCTGTTCCCAGTGAGGGTCATTAACCCTTTACCCGCTCCTTCTCCAGTTACAGACACTGGGCAGCCTGTTCCCAGTGAGGGCAATTAATCCTCTACCCACTCCCTGCCCAGTTACAGACACTGACCATAAGACCACAACATTTAGGAGCAGAAATAGGCCATTCAGCCCTTCAAGTCTGCTCCACCATGTGATCGCGGCTGATGTGTTTCTCCACCTCATTCTCCTGCCTTCACCCTCCATCCTGTCGCTAATCAGGAGCCTGTATATCTCTGACTTAAACACATTCAATGGCTTGACCTCCTGAACAATGAGTTCCTCAGATTCACCCCCTTCTGGCTGAAGAAATTCTTCCCCAATCTCATTTCTGATGGGTTGTCCCTTCATCCTGAGGCTATTCCCTCTGTTCTCAGTCTCTCCCACTGATGGAACCATCTTCTCCATGTCAGCTCCATCCAGGCCCCTCAGTATCCTCTCAGTTTCAATCAGATACTCCCTCCTCCTTCTCAACTCAACAGAGCCAGAGTCCTCAACTTTCCTCATATGACAAGCCCTTTATCCCCAGGATCATTCACCTCCCCCCCACCCCCAACACCTTCACATCTTTTTCCTTTATTCATTAACAGGATGACGGCATCACTGACCAGGCAGCATTTATTGCCTACCCCTAATTGCCGTGAGGGCTGTTAAGAGTCAACCACGTTGCTGTGGGCCTGGAGTCGCATGTTAGCCCAGACCAGGTAAGGATGGGCAGTTTCCTTCCCTAAAGGGGCATTAGTGAAGCTAAGATAACACAGCGTGGAGCTGGAGGAACACAGCAGGCCAGGCAGCATCAGAGGAGCAGGACAGTTGACAGTTGACATTTCAGGACCCTTCAGAAATTGGGACAGTACTCACCAGGGAACCTAATAGATTTTATTTCCCGACAATTGGCGATGGAGTCATGGTCATCGCGAGATTCTTAATTCCAGATTTTTTTTTGAAATTGAATTCAAATTCCACCCAGAACGTTACCTGTGTCTCTGGATTTACAACGCAGCAATAATACATGAGGCAGTTGTCTCCTTTATCTCCCTCATCAAGTCTGCCTCATTGCACATCATCAAATCTGGAACTGCCTGTCCTCGAAAAACCATCGCATAGACATTCCGCAAATTCCTTCCCTTGAGATAACCATCAGCCTGGTTTTCCCAGTCCGACTGCAGATTGATGATTACTGTCGCAGCTGTCTCCTGTTTTCACCCAAACGAGGAGCAAGAATCTCAAACCTGTTAGACAGCCTCAAGGTCTAAGGGTTCTTCAGCACCTACTCCTGGACCCCTCCAACTGCCCCACTCATCGTCACGCCCTCCTGTCCCTGACCATTGACCCAACTTGAGACTGTTAATCTAAGGGATGTGACTGCCTCCTGAAACACAGCGCCCAGATAAATCTCCCCCTCCCTGATTTGTCACAGTGCCCAGAGTTCAGACTCCATCTCAGCAACACTGACCTGGAGTTCCTTAAGCACTTGCTAGAGATGTGTTCAACCACAGTGGAGCCCAAAAACTCGCACATCATGCAGTCGCAACGTTTCACCTGCAGCAGCCAACACCATTTGAACGACCCAATATTTGAAAAAAAAATTGAACTAGTTTTTTTTTCAGTTTCTAACCTGGAAATATTTCTGCTCTTTACCTTCAATCTGAGGACTGATGGTTAAATCAGTAACTGTAACTAACCTATTAACTGTTGTTTCATTGACCCTGTCACACTTTTGTTCCTGACCCTGGGGTCCAAGTTATCGAGTCCAAAAATATAGCAACAAAGCAACAGGCTCAACTTTATGGGCAAGAGGAACAGCCGATGCTGGAGAATCTGAGACAACAAGGTGTGGAGCTATATGAACACAGCAGGACAAGCAATGATCTATCCACTCCCCACCTCCCCACCTATACTCTCCTCTCCACCTATCTTCTCCTCTCTCCATCTTCGGCCCACCCTCCCCCTCTCTCCCTATTTATTCCAGTTCCCTCGCCCCATCCCCCTCTCTGATGAAGGGTCTAGGCCTGAAACGTCAGCTTTTGTGCTCCAGAGATGCTGCTTGGCCTGCTGTGTTCATCCAGCTTCACACCTTGTTGTGTCAGATTCAACTTTATCTCCCCTTAAGGTTGGGATTCTTGCAAATTGTCAAAATGTCCAAAAACTATGAGTTGTGTTTTCAGGAAAACTGCATTTTGACAAGATTTTTCACCAGCATATTCACATGGGCCCTGTCGTTCTGAGGGAACACAACTTACCCACAACAGGATCTGCCAAACAAAAACGCAGCAGGAAACATGCAGCTCACGGCTGGGGTAGAGACAGGAATGTCACAAAGAATTTAAGTTGCCGCAAACTCCAGCAAATGCCAAAATCTCGCATCCACAAAGAAAGAAAACAAAAACTCACCAGTGCGTTGGAGAAACTCAGCTGGACTGGCAGCTCCAGCAGAGAAATGTATTCGGTAGCATTCAATTTCAAAACAGTATAGAGCACTGACCCTCTGACAGTGCCCGCTCCCTCAGCACTGACCCTCCGACGGTGCCCGCTCCCACAGCACTGACCCTCTGACAGTGACCGCTCCCTCAGCACTGACCCTCCAACAGTGCAGCGCTCCCTCAGCACTGACCCTCCGACAGTGCCCATTCCCTCAGCACTGAGCCTCCGACAGTGCCCACACCCTCAGCACTGACCCTCTGACAGTGCCCATTCCCTCAGCACTGACCCTCTGACAGTGCCCACTCCCTCAGCACTGACCCTCTGACAGTGCCCACTCCCTCAGCACTGACCGTCCGACAGTGCGGCACTCCCTCAGCACTGACCCTCCGACAGTGCGGTGCTCCCTCAGCACTGACCCTCCCACAGTGCTGTGCTCCCTCAGCAGTGACCATCCGACAGTGCCTGCTCCCTCAACACTGACCCTCCGACAGTGCTCACTCCCTCAGCACTGACCCTCCGACAGTGCGGTGCTCCCTCAGCACTGACCCTCCAACAGTGCGGCGGTCCCTCAGCACTGACCCTCCGACAGTGCGGCTCTCCCTCAGCACTGACCCTCCAACAGTGCCTTCTCCCTCAGCACTGACCCTCCGACAGTGCCTGCTCCCTCAGCACTGACCCTCCGACAGTGCCCACACACTCAGCACTGACCCTCCAACGGTGCCCACTCCCTCAGCACTGACCCTCCGACAGTGCCTTCTCCCTCAGCACTGACCCTCCGACAGTGCGGCGCTCCCTTAGCACTGACCCTCCGACAGTGCCCACACCCTCAGCACTGACCCTCCAATGGCGCCCACTCCCTCAGCACTGACCCTCCGACAGTGCCTTCTCCCTCAGCACTGACCCTCCGACTGTGCCTGCTCCCTCAGCTCTGACCCTCCGACAGTGCGGCGCTCCCTTAGCACTGACCCTCCAACAGTGCCCATACCCTCAGCACTGACCCTCCAACAGTGCGGCGCTCCCTCAGCACTGACACTCTGATAGTGCCTGCTCCCTCAGCACTGACCCTCTGACAGGGCCCGCTCCCTCAGCACTGACCCTCCCACAGTGCGGCGTTCCCTCAGCACTGACCCTCCGACAGTGCGGCGCTCCCTCAGCACTGACCCTCTGACAGTGCGGTGCTCCCTCAGCACTGACCCTCCGACAGTGCCCACTCCCTCAGCACTGACCCTCTGACAGTGCCCACTCTCTCAGCACTGACCCTCTGACAATTCCCACACCCTCAGTACTGACCTTCCCACAGTGCCCACTCCCTCAGCACTTACCCTCCGACAGTGCGGCACTCCCTCAGCACTGACGCTCTGACAGTGCCCGCTCCCTCAGCACTGACCCTCTGACAGTGCCCACTCCCTCAGCACTGACCCTCCGACAGCGCCAGCTCCCTCAGCACTGACCCTCCGACAGTGCGGCGCTCCCTCAGCACTGATCCTCCGACAGTGCCCTCTCCCTCAGCACTGACCATTTTTCCTGGCTCGCCTGTGTTATAACTTCAGAATTATTACCTCAGTCCATCCCATTCTCCCCCTGTGTACACCCTTCCCTTCTGTGTTTCCACACCCAGACCCCCCTCGAAATACCCCCCCCCTTCCAAATTCATCAATTGTTCCTTCCATCCCCATCTTTTGAATTTTCATGCTGTATCTGCTCCCTTTCAGTTCCACACCACAATGTCCAGGAAGGAAGTTCTCCCCCTCTCCCCACACTTCCACTGTCCTCTGGGTCTGTTCCTGATTCTGTCCAACCCTTGTCTCGTTGGCGGCTCACCCTTCTGGCCCTTGGGAACTGTGTCTCCATCATCGACTCGATGGACCCTCCCCCCAACCCAGGGGTTTCTGAGCACCCCGATTCAATCTCCCCCTTAACCATACCTCGCTCCATGGGGTACGGCCCCAGCGTCTCCGTCCTGAGGTTCCCTGGTGCTCCATCCCATTGCAGTCATCTCTATGGGTCCCACCATGTCTTAGAGCAGCCAACACTGTCCCCTGCTGTGGGTATCTGGTACTTTGGAAGATGGGGTCTCTCAGTTGAATGTGTATCTGCTCTCTACCGGGGATGTGGCCTTATACCCCAACCCCAGCTTCGCACCTGTTCACCAGTCCCCACCCGGGACCAAGAGCTGGCTTCAGACCACTCTTCAGCAAATCCTTGCATTTGCATAGCGCCTTCTGGGTTGTGATCACGGGTTCCCACCTCAACACTGCCACCCACACACCTAACCCTCCCCCCACCCCGACACTTCAGCCCCCGGGGAGATTGAGCACACATGTGGGATTGTCGCTCTGAGTGGTTGCACAGAAAGATCCCACACACGCAGACGATAAGAGACAGCGAAGTGGGGAGTTGGTTGCTGTGCTGGCATTTGGGGGTGGGAGAGGCATGCTTACCCGGGGAGTGTGAGGGCATGTCGGGGGTCCTGACCCTCGCTGCCCCTTTTCTCTGCCCCTCACCCCAGCTCCCTCTGCCTGTCAAGTTGGGGTAATGAGGTCTTTAAGCAGCTGCTCAAAGGGACAGGTAGGGTTTTGGTGGGGGGTGTGTGGGAAGTGGGATTTAGCATGATGGGTGCTGTGGGGGCACCCCCACCCCCTCCCCCTCCCCAGGACAGTGAGCAAACTTTAGGGAGAGAAACCTCGGGGCTAAATGCCCTCCCCAACCCCTCAGCTGTGGATCTCCCCCTGCCACGCCACCACTCCCCCCTCCCCCAAGTACACACAACCACCGACAAAACAAGCGCGATAGTCCATTCAGCCCATCGGGGCAGGCAGAGTACAATAAGTCTCTGATCAGATGGGCCAGGGAGTGTCAGATGGAGTTTAATCGAGATAAATGTGAGGTGTTGCATTTTGGAAAGGCACATCAGGGCAGGACTTATACACTTCATGGTAAGGTCCTGGGGAGTGTTACTGAACAGAGAGACCTGGGGGGGCAGATTCATATTTCCTTGAAAGTGGAGTCGCAGGTAGACAGGGCGGTGAGGAAGGTGTTCGGTACGCTCGCCTTTATTGGTCAGTGCGTTGAGTATAGGGAGTTGGGATGGTCATGTTGGGGCTGTACAGGACATTTGTTAGGGCCACTTTTGGAATACTGCGTTCAATCCCGGTCTCCCTGCTACAGGAAGGATGGTGTGAAACTTGAAAGGGTTCAGAAAAGATTTACAGGGATGTTGCCAGGGTCGGAGGGTTTGAGCTACAGGGAGGGGCTGGATAGGCTGGGGCTATTTTCCCTGGAGCGTCGGGGGCTGAGGGGTTATACCTTATAGAGGTTTATAAAATCATGAGGGGCATGGATAGGGTGAATAGACAAGGTGTTTTCCCCAGGGTAGGGGGGTCTGAAACTAGAGGGGTGTAGGTTTAAGGTGAGAGCAGAAAGGTTTAAAAGGGACCTGAGGGGTAATTTTTTCACACAGAGGGTGGTGCGTGTATGGAATGAGCTGCCAGAGGAAGTGGTGGGGGCTGGTACAGTTACAGCATTTAAAAGGCATCTGGATGGGGACATGGATAGGAAGGGTTTAGAGAGATATGGGCTGAATGCTGGCAAATGGGACTGGATTAATTTAGGACACCTGGTGGGCACGGAGGAGTTGGACTGAAAGGGTCTGATTCTGTGCTGTTCAGCTCGATGGTCAATGGTAACCTCCAGGGTGTTGGCATGCAGGGACTGCCTGATGTTAGCACCATTAAATGTCAAGTGATCATGGTTAAACTCTGTCATATTGGAGTTGATTATACAGTCCCTGTGTTAATCAGCTGGTTCAACTGAGCTTCTCAAGATGCAACATATACTCTCGTTGCAATTCACTGGAACAACTTACATCCTCAGAAAAATAAAACAAGACAGCATTGAAGACATAAACATTGACAGCCGACCGGTTTTAAATCCTTTTATTTTAGAAAAAATATAGACCGAGCAATTCACTTATGAAACTGCAGAACGGTCCTTTGCAAATTTAAGATTACAAATTTACAATTTACATTCGTGGAGGTCAGGAAAATTCTCCCAACGTCTCGTTGAGTTTAAGTGGATAAAATGTCTGAGGGTCTCTGTGGCCGCTCTGCCCACCCAGCGTTGCTGCCTCTCTGCAGAGCAATCCAGCCCATCCCACTCTTCCTCCATCAGTCTGCGGGCCTGTTCCTGCCAATTCCGCATCCCATTTTTGTTTGGGAATCAGCTTGACTTCCAACAGCCTCCTGGGAGTTTGGGGGTGGGGGGCGTGGGGGAAGGGAGGGAGGTGATAGGAAGTCCCCAGTTTTTGCCCTGCGTCCTTGCACAGTCAGTGGTTGGGAGAGGATTTCTTTGGTCAACCTGAACCCAAACCATTTCATCCAACGTGATCCAATCCCCTCCCCTCCTCGTCCATCTCCTTTTCTCCTTGGAGCTCTCCCTCTCACGGCTTCCTGAAATGATCCCACAAATTTCTAGCTCTGGGAATCATTCTGGTAAATTTCCTCTGTACTCCCTCTCTCTGCAGAGGAACCCTCGACACGAGTGGGAGTAGTAGAGGTAGGCTATTCAGTCCATTGAGTCCACTCCTGCCTCTCAATGAGATCACAGCCAATCCAATCATCCTCATATACACTTTCTTGCATAGGCCTTACTGATTTAAAAAAAATCTCTGCCTCAACCTTGAATATACTCAAAGACCCAGCCTCGACAAGTCTCTGCGGTAAAGAATTCCATTGATTCACTCCCCTCAGAGAAGAAATTTCTTTCCTTATCCCTGAGTTCAATGTGTGACCCCTTATTCTGAGATGATGCCCTCTAATCCCAGACTCTCCCATAAGGGGGAGACAATCTCTCTGCATCAACTCTGTAGATGCTGTCTTCCGGGACATCATCATCAACTGATTCTGTAGAATACTGCGTTCAATCCCGGTCTCCCTGCTACAGGAAGGATGGTGTGAAACTTGAAAGGGCTCAGAAAAGATTTACAGGGATGTTGCCAGGGTTGGAGGGTTTGAGCTACAGGGAGGGGCTGGATAGGCTGGGGCTATTTTCCCTGGAGTGTCGGAGGCTGAGGGGTGATCTTATAGATGTTTATAAAACCATGAGGGGCATGGATAGGGTGAATAGACAAGGTCTTTCCCCCCAGGGTGGGGGAGTCCAAAACTAGAGGGGCACAGGTTTAAGGTGAGAGGGGAAAGATTTAAAAGGGATCTGAGGGGTAACTTTTTCACACAGAGGGTGGTGCGTGTATGGAATGAGCTGCCAGAGGAAGTGGTGGGGGCTGGTACAGTTACAGCATTTAAAAGGCACCTGGATGGGGACATGGATAGGAAGGGGTTAGAGGGATATGGGACAAATGATGGGGAATGGGACTGGATTAATTTAGGAAATCTGGGTCAGCACGGACGGGTTGGACCGAAGGGTCTGTTTCTGTGCTGTGCAGCTGTGTCAATACATCATAAGATTTTAACACATTTCAATAAGGTTGCCTTTCATTTATCTAAACTCATTTTCTCGAAACTCACCATGTCCTCACCAGACAGTCCTTCCAAACCCGCGACCAGCCGAATGAATCTCCTCTGGACCGCCTCCAATGTCAGTCTATCTCTCCTCAGATAAAGGGACCTGATGTCACCTCTGGTCAGTTCTAACCAGCCCACTCTGAAGACTCAGCAGAACACCTCCCCCGCCCCCTCCCGTCCCCACCCCCCCACAGAGTTTTGTCGCTGAGTCTCAACTCACAAAAGAGCCCAATGAGCTTTTTAAGGAATGACATCGAGACCGCGGTGAGCAATCGTCAGTGTCCGTCAATGTTTTTCGCGTGCCCCTGCCTGCCCCCACCCACAGAATCCCTCTGTCACTCTTTGTAGAGGTGGCCTATCTCACCCCTCCCCGCCCACTCTGCTGAAAGATGGCGGCTTGGCGAATATTAAACCCCTCTCCCTCCATCTTTCCAGTAGAAGCTTGGGGGGCAGTGGAGTAGGTGGATGAGGGTCTCTGAGACGACCAGCTTAAAGGTGCCAGTCTGGATGCCAGCAGCCAATTGATGGAGATCTATTAGCAAGGGTGCCAAGCTAACCCAGAAGTGTGGGGCTGACAAGCAAATGGTGGGCTTCCAGACGTCACAGAGCAGCTATTCCATTGAATAAATGAAGAACTTGGAAACAGAGAGAGGTAGGGGGATGAAGGAGAAGGAGAAAGAGGGTGTTGGGGTGGGGTCTCACCCGTTCTCAGTTGGATGTTGTCGACGGAGCACAGTCCATCTTCCATCTTTTGTTACCCCGTCCCTCCCAATACACAAATCCCAAGCTAACTTTCCCAACGTTTTGTTTCCGCGCCCCCCCCCACCCCGCTCCCAGCTCAACAACCTTCCCCTTGAGTTTATTCGAGTCAGCAACCCACAACACCTCCCGTTTCCCCCCCCCGCCAATTTCCAACCTCACCACCAACCCCCCCAACCCTCCCCGCGACTTCACACCAAGGTAGATAGCTGCCCAGTAAGTCCAGTCTGTGTTGAGAAAGTGCTGACGCCCCCATTCACTGAGGACGCGACCATCGAACCATTGGAGTGCTGTGGGGGTGGGGTTTTGGGAGGCACGGGGGGATAAAAAGAAAGGAGAAGGCCGGTTAGAGAGATCCTCACCTCCGACGCATTGGCCACGTCTTGCCGGCCGCCAGCTTAAAAACTTGGCAAACAGCTAAGGAAAAACGAAAGACTTTGTTTGCTTTTTCAACTTGAACCCGTCAGGACACATGCAAGAATGCCAAATCTGAAGGGGACAACAGTTTACGCTGCGCAAGGAATGATGCGTGATTGGTTCGCAGATCGATTCCAATTAAAGTCTGGAAGCAGGAACGAGCACTCCATGAATGGCAGGGAGCTCAGAGGAACAGAGAGATCTTGGGGATGTCCATAGCTCCCTGAAGGTAAAGCTCTGGTTAATAGAGTAGTGTAGAAGATGCAAGGGGCTTTATCCGCAGAGGCATAGATTCTCAGAGCAGGGAGGTGATATCGGAGCTGTACAGGGCTTTGGTGAGGCTATAGCTGGAACACTGTGTGCAGCTCTGCTCCCTGCACTATAGCAGGAATGTGATTGCATTGGGGGGATGGGTGCAGAGAGAGATTCACCAGGATGGTGCCCTGGGATGGAGCAGTGTAGCGATGAAGAGAGGCTGGGTAAGCCCGGGTTGGAGCAGAGAAGGTTGAGGGTTGGAGGGGAATGAAGGTACGTGGACCTGATAGAGGTGGATAACATTATGAGGGACATAGAGAGGGTGGATATAGAGCAACTGTTAATTGAAGGGTCAATGACAAAGTCGGGGGGGGGGGGGGGGGTTAGAACTTTAAAAGTTGAGAGGGGATTCAGAGAAAAATAATTTCCCCCCCGTGGGGTGGTAGAAATGGAGAGAGAGGAGAAGGAATTCCCATTCCTCAGAGGATCGCTAACATGGAAAAATCCCTTCCCCCACCCTGCCCCAGAAAGGAGAGGAAGCTGGGTCACTGCGACACATTCAAAATGGAGGGCAACAGAGTTCCAACTGGCAAGGGAGCGAAGGATCATGGGGGGGCAGGCAGGATTATGGAATGCTCTCTCTCTCCCCCTCTCCTTGGCCAATCAGAGCCGACCCACACTGTTCGCTCAGGCATTCTTGCACGCGTGTCCCGATTGAAAGATTTCGGCTGTATTTCTGGAGGGTTCCGCACCATTTGCCGCGCGTCACACGCAGAGAGTGTGAGTTGACCAGAACCATGAGCGAGGGCCCCCCAACCCCCGCCATGATTTCATTTGACCAAATATCGCCCACACCCTACACCCCCGCCCCCCACCAACCCCCATTCCACCCCTGATGGCCAGCTTTACGTTCCTCCCCACCAGAAGCTCCGGAATGTTCCATTACCGGGTAGTCGCTGTAGACGGATTCCCGATCGGTGGTGTAGACTGGAGGGGGAGGGATGCCTTGTTGGATATTCGCATTCTGGCTGATCCACGGGAGCACCTGGGAACGTGAGGACCGGCATTAGAACTGACGACAGGAAACCACCGTATTCCCCGTCAGTGTTCGGCTGCGAGGAGCTCAACTTCCGGCCCAGCCCGGAAAACGAACCCTTCGCAAATGTGGGCCCTCATTCCCTCGAGGCGGAATGGGCAAGGCAGCTGGAAATGCGCTCACACGCATCTCTCGAGGCCTCGATCCTGAAGAGTTTGGGCCGGGATTGAGGAATGGAAATTGTACCTGCCCACGCCACGGTGGGGGAGAGGGTGCGGATGTGGGGTGTATAAGACCCCCTCCAAAGTCTCAGAATATGGGTTATCCACGTCGCTATACCAAATGCTGGCTATATTTTTGGGGGCCGCAATGGGCTCCGGTCTTCCGCTGAACTGGGCACGTTGTGGGGTCTGAGCATTCGTAAGGAAAGCTAGACCAACCCTAAACAACCCCCCGACTACCACCTCTCCCCCTCACCCACCCAGAGTGTCCAGTTTTAGGAGAAATGGTCACTTACCTTGTCCTTGCTGTGGCTAATTGCGGCCATCTTTGTGGTTTTGTTCTTCTGTGCCCCTGTGTTTTGGGGGGTGTGGGGCAGAGGGGCAAGGGGATACAGAGGGTCACTGAGGAAGTCGACAGGTTTCCCCCAAACCCCGTCTCCCCCCACCCCTACCCACGCCCCTCCCAAACCCCGTCTCCCCCCACCCCTACCCACACCCCTCCCAAACCCCATCTCCCCCACCCCTGCCCACACCCCTCCCAAACCCTGTCTCCCCCCCACCCCTACCCACACCCCTCCCAAACCCTGTCTCCCCCCCACCCCTACCCACACCCCTCCCAAACCCCATCTCCCCCACCCCTACCCACACCCCTCCCAAACCCTGTCTCCCCCCACCCCTACCGACATCCCACCCAACCCTTCCCACTTCCACCTACCCCAACCCACACCCCTCCCAAACCCCATCTCCCCCCACCATTACGCACATCCCATCCAACACCCCCACTCTGTCTGCCCCATTCCCACACCCCTCCCAAACTCCGTCTCCCTCCACCCCTATCCACATCCCATCCAACCCTTCCCACTTCCACCCTACCCCTAGCCACACCCCTCCCAAACCCATACTTCCCTCCACCCCTTTCCCTACCCAACCAAAACCCCAACCCTTCCGCACCTACCCCCATCCCTCACAAGCCCTGACACCCCCACCCCATCCTGATTGAATCCAACACCCACCTGACACCCCCACCCCTATCCCCACACCATCCAACACCCACCTGACTCCCCCCACCCCATCCCATCCACTACCCCCACCACTCCCCCATACCCTCGAACCATCCCCACTCCACCCGTTTCTACCCACCCCTCCCCAGCCCCGACACCCCCACCGCTCCCCCCATCCCATCCAAACCCTCCCCCTTCCAACCTGACTCGCACCACACCTACCCCCAAACCATCAAACATCCCACTCCTCCCCTACCCTGCCGCACCCCTCCCAAGCCCCCACTCGCCCCACCCCTATCCCATGCAAACCCCAACTCCCCCTGCCCCTACCCCATCCTTCCGAAGTCCCCACTCCCCCCACCCTTATCCCATCCAAAACCCCACTCCCCCTGCATCTACCCCACCACTGCCAAGTCTGCACTCCCCCCACTTCAACCCCATCCAAACCACCACCCCACTACCCACTGCCCCACCCTGCCCCTTTGAAGTCCCCACTACCCCCCACCCCTACACCCATCCCGTCCAAGCTTTTCACACTCCCCTCCCCTACCAGTACTCCTCCCAAACCCCATTTCCCCAATTCACACTGCAGGAACGGGGATATATTTCCCAAATCAGGATGGGGAGTGGAAGGGAACTTGCAGGGGCTGGTGTTCCCATGTAACCGCTGCCCCTTGTCCGTCCCGATGGAAGTGGCCGTGGGTTTGGAAGGTGCCGCCTGAGGGGCCTTGGTGAGGTTCTGCAGCGCATCTTGTGGATGGTACACACTGCTGCGACTGAGCGTCGGTGGGGGGAGGGAGTGGGATGTTTGTGGATGTGGGGCCGATCGAGCGGGGGCTGCTCTGTCCTGGATGGTGTCGAGCTTCTTGAGTGTTTTTGGAGCTGCCCCCATCTAGGGGCAAATGGGGGGTATTCCATCCCCCTCCTGACTTGTGCCTTGTCGATGGTGGGACAGGCTTTGGGGGGAGGCAAGACAGGAGTTACTCGCCGCAGGATTCCCAGCCTCTGACCTGCTCTTGTAGCCGTTGGGTTTATGTGGTGGGTCCCAGTTGAGTTTCTGGTCGATGGTAACCCCCAGGATGTTGATAGTGAGGGATTCAGTGATGGAAACACCAGTGAATGTCAAGGGGCAGTGGTTAGATTGTCTCTTGTTGGTGATGGTCATAGCCTGGCATTTGTGTGGCGCGAATGTCTCTTGTCAGCCCAAGCCTGAGTATTGTCCAGACCTTGTGGTTGAGTCTGAGCACAGACCAAGGCAAGGCCTCATCTGTTAAATGGCGCTCACACCCATCCAAGGCAAGTGGGGCGTTTTCCATCGTACCCCTGACCCGTGCCTGGTCCACAGCGAACATCAGAAGCTGGATAGATTCGGGGAGCGGGTGTGATCGCGGTCTGCGATACCTCTCCCAATGCAACATCCTCCTTGGCTTTTCCCCTGAGCCAGGCCCTCACACAGTAGCGAATCATCCAGTTGTGGGGTCGGGGTCGGGGTCGGGGTGGGGGGGGGGGGGGGCGGGAGGTGGCAAACATGGACGGGACCCCCAAACCCCGCAAAGCCGAGGCTCGACCTTTGACCCGGGACGGGAGTTATACTCACGTTTGCGCCTGACCAGGAGTACGACCAGCAGGATGAGGAGCAACAGGGCAGCGGCGGACCCGATGGCGACCCCCACTGCACCCCCTACGCTGAGGCAGGAACCTGAGGCGGGTGGAGGATGGTGATAGAGACGTCAGTGGAGTGCAGGATTTAGAACAAGCAGGAGGCCGGGGAGGTGGCTGGTTGGGAGATAGGGTGGGCTGGGGGGTGGTGGCGGACAGAGCTGGGCTGATACTGTGCGGACACAGACATCCCCCCCGCCAGATGCAATGGTATCAGGTAAAGTGTTTGCGTTAAGTTCCACCTCAGCTCCAGCCCCGTACACCACACTGCGTCGGTCTCTGAGGGGGTGTGTTTAGGATTTTGAGAAAGGTGCCCAACATCAGCGCCCTCTCCCCGCAGAGGGAGCTGGGACACTGTCACCTCTCAGAGATTTGCGAGGGTTTTGTTGTTTGAAACGAAACCAACAGCCCAGCACAAACAATCTTGTACATTTCACTTCTGCATCCATTCCCTTGTACACTGCTCGGCCTGCTGTGTTCATCCAGCTCTACATTCGGTTGTCCCTTTCACAGATGTCTGCCCCCCACTGAGCAGGGAGAGCCCAGCTCGCTTATATTTTTTTCAAATTGCAAAACTCTCTGCTCAGGGATATGGCCTTTGGAAGAGGTGAGGTGTGAAATCCTGGCCCAGAGCGGCAGTGCACTGTACCACAAGGGCCCCCACACTAGTGTGCAACTGATCACTACTTGTGCAGGGAGAAAAGGGATGCTCATTGAGACTCCTCACGTTAACAGCGTACTTTTCAAGGTAACAGTGTCCCCGTTCAATCAAATCCCACAGCCTGACCACGCTCTGTGTTCCATGTCACTCTGAGATAATGTTCACCTCCCCCCTGCACTGCCTCCAATCTCTCTCTCTCTCTCTCTCTCTCTCTCTCTTCCTCCGATTTCTCTGTCTCTGTCTTTCCATATGCACCCGTCTCTTGCAGTCCATAACCTACTCGATCTGTACCTCCCTCGTAACCTCCTTCATAGCTCTGTATCTCTGCATCGAGTGCGCTCCACTTGCAGAGGCTCGAGGATGGGGTTCTGAATACCCTCCTTCTCTTCCTGTGTAACAGGGTCAAGGCAGTTTATGCATTAAAATAACAGATACCCCGGGAGGGAGTTACAGACTGGGATCTGATCGAGGGGGTTCGGGGGGGTTTATATACAGAATAACAGATACCCGGGAGGGAGTTACAGACTGGGATCTGATCGAGGGGGTTTATATACAAAATAACAGATACCCCCCGGGGAGGGAGTTACAGACTGGAATCTGGTCGAGGGGTTCAGGTGGGGGGGGGGGGGGGGGGTTATATACAGAATAACAGATACCCCGGGAGGGAGTTACAGACTCGAATCTGATCGAGGGGTTCGGGGGGGGTTTATATACAGAATAAGACACACACTGACACACTGACCTACGACAGTGAGCTGGGTGGATGTAGAGAGCTGGCTGCCCGTTCTGGCGTTTGTTGCGATGCAGGTGTAGTTGCTGGTCTGGTTCGTCCTGAGCCCCACGAATGAGAGGACACTGCCCTGGCGAAAAAGCTGCCCATTAAGCAGCCAGCTGTACTCTGGCACTGGTACTGAGACGGCCTCACAGGTTAATGTGCCAGCCCTGCCAGCGAGGAACAGGCCATCGGTCGCACAGTCCGACTGAAACTCACGGCGGATCGCTATCCTCTCTGGACCATCTGCCCCGGGGAGACAACGACACAAACTCAGAGGCATTTCCGATTTATGACCGAGAGACTCACACAGCCCACCGACACCCCCGCACTGAACCTCACTGTCTGGGGGACTCACACCCCTTTCCACACAATCATCATCCCACTCAGCAATGGGACCGGAGATACTTCAATGCATTCCATACGGGGTGCGTGCATGCGAGTGCGTGCGTGCGCGCGAGAGTGCGTGCGCGCGAGACAGAGGAGACATACTCAGATGGGTGATGTCCATGGTTATCACTCTAACACAGACTTGCTATCCAATTGCACAAGGGCAGGAGAGACAGAGACAGGCAGAGAAACAGCATTCACTTACAGAACACAGTGAGAATCTGGCTGTTGGAGCTCTGACTGATGGCATTCTCGATGGTGCAAACGTAGGTCCCAGCATCGTCTCGACTCACCGACTGAATCTGTACGACATTCCCCGAGACAGACACTCGGCTACCATTGGTCAGAGGGCGACCATCCTTCACCCAGCGATAGGTCACCCTCGAGCCAGTGAGAGAGCTGCAGGTCAGAGAGACTTCGGGCTGGCCCTCAAACACATCAGGGGCTGACACCACGATCGACACGTTGGTGACCACCACTGCATTCATCAGAAAATGTACAGTTCAGAAATCTCACATGCCCCAGAATCAGTCTGAGTACTCCCTCAGCGTTGACCCTCCAACAGTGCCCGCTCCCTCGGCGCCGGCCCTCCGACACTGCAGCGCTCCCTCGGCGCCGGCCCTCCGACACTGCAGCGCTCCCTCGGCGCCGGCCCTCCGACACTGCAGCGCTCCCTCGGCGCCGGCCCTCCGACACTGCAGCGCTCCCTCGGCGCCGGCCCTCCGACACTGCAGCGCTCCCTCGGCGCCGGCCCTCCGACACTGCAGCGCTCCCTCGGCGCCGGCCCTCCGACACTGCAGCGCTCCCTCGGCGCCGGCCCTCCGACACTGCAGCGCTCCCCTCGGCGCCGGCCCTCCGACACTGCAGCGCTCCCTCGGCGCCGGCCCTCCGACACTGCAGCGCTCCCTCGGCGCCGGCCCTCCGACAGTCCCCACTCCCTCAGCACTGACCCTCACCTTCCTATGGGGAGCACAGCAAACCTCATAGTATTGGAGCCTACCGTAGACCTGGAGGAGATTATGAGAGTGTTCGCCCTGAGGTTTGAGCCTCCTGGTGTGTCGACTGTGATAGTGTAGTTCCCTTCGTCACTCAGGCGAGTGTCCCGGATGGTCAGTGAGCTGTTCCTGTGCAGGGTCACCCTCTCTGTATAGACCGTGCCTTCCTTCACCTCCAGGCGGCCATTCAACCGGGTCAGAATGTTGCTTGACGTGGGGTCGAGCCACACGACAGAGTACAGCTCGGAACTGTTGGCCACAGATAACGTGGTATTCCAGCCCACCCCGCTCTGCACCGGATTCCTCTCGGCTGTGATCTCAACCTGGGCTTGTCCTGAGCAGCGTGACACCCAGGGGACTGCAGAGAGAGACAGCAAGAGATGGAGGGAACCAAGTTAATCCAGGATCAGTCAGCGAGGATGGCCAGTTGTCCTGATTTGATCATCTGGGAGTTGGGGATTCATGGTGCGTCTCATGTTCGGCCAGTTTGGGAATGTTGTGTTCAATTCTGCTCCTTGGAAAGGAGACCTGAAAGGGTTCAGGAAAGATTTACAAGGATGTTGCAGGGTTAGAGCTACAGGGAGGGACTGAATACACTTGGGTGGGTGGGGGGTGGTGCGGAATCTATTTTCCCTGGAGTGTCGGAGGCTGAGGGGTGACCTTATAGAGGTTTATAAAATCATGAGGGGCATGGATAGGGTGAACAGACAAAGTCTTTTCACCCCCAGGGTAGGGGAGCCCAAAACTAGAGGGGCATAGGTTTAGGGTGAGAGGGGGAGAGATTTAAAAGGGACCTGAGGGGTAACTTTTTCACACAGAGGGTGGTGCATGTATGGAATGAGCTGCCAGAGGAAGTGTTGGGGGCTGGTACAGTTACAGCATTTAAAAGGCATCAGGATGGGGACATGGATAGAAAGGGTTTAGAGGGATTTGGGCCAAATGCTAGTAAATGGAACTAGTTTAGTTTGGGTTTATGATTGGGCTGAAGGGCCTATTTCCATCCTGTATCGATCTGTGGCTCAGTCATGCAGAAGGCCAGGCCATTCAGCTCGAACCCTGTGTGCTTGTACTGGCTTCTTCCAAAGTTGCCATTTAACACAGACACAACATGTGCTCACTCTCCCAGTGCGAGGGAGAGAAGACCCACCCCCCCCCCCCCCCCCCCCCCCCCCCCCACCCGCCACCCCGCCACCCAACACACACCCCCTCCCGGGCTCAATCTCACGGATATCCCAGCTTGAAGAGCGGGAACTCAGTGAGAATCTATTCTGTGATGGGGCCTATATAATTCCCCTTCCCTTCTTTCACGCCTCATCTGCGACTCATGTCAGCACGCCTTCTCAGTTTCACCCCTCACCCACGGCAAGGTGTAGACCCACAGTTTAGATCTGCCATTGCCTGCCACCCCCTCCCCTCTTGGGTGAGAGGGGTCTGGGTTGCTAAGAGACAAAACCTCCAGGGGGCATTGAGCACAATCATGCATCCCTCGAGCATTTCAGATTAATGGGATTGGGAGATCACCTGTTCGAGAGGTTGGAGGTACTCCAAGGTTTCAACAGGCCCCAGAAAGGGAGACTGCTCCCCCTGATGGTGGAGTGGAGTGTCAGCAGCAAAGGAACTTCTCCCACCCCGACCATCCCACCTCCTCTCTAGTCTTTACCCCTTTCTCTCACCCCACCCCCCCCCCCCCCCCCCCCCCCGATCTCTCCTTCTTTTGGTCATCCCTTTCTCCCTCAGTCAGTCCCAGAGTTTATTTCCTCTCTCTCTCTCTCTCTCTCTCTCTCTCTCCCCGCTCGGGGCTAACTTTTATCACTGCTTGGAATCGATGGAGGGATTTCCAGGATTCTGACCCAGCGACACTGAGGGAACAGTGATCTATTTCCCAAGTCAGGGTGGGGAGGGGCTCAGAGGGCAACTTGCAGGTGGGTGGTGTTCCCACATACCTGCTGCCCCTTGTTGTTCTCGATGGGAGTGATCATGGGGTTTGGAAGTTGCTGCCTGAGGATCTTTGGTGAGTTTCTGCAGAGTCTGGACTTGTTCGGCCAAAGGGCCTTTTTCCACACTGTCGGGATTCTATGATCTATGATCTATCTTGTGGATGGTACACACTGCTGCGACTGAGCGTCGGTGGGGGGAGGGAGTGGGATGTTTGTGGATGTGGGGCCAATCGAGCAGGGACTGCTCTGTCCTGGATGGTGTCGAGCTTCTTGAATGTTGTTGGAGCTGCCCCCATCCAGGGCAAGTGGGGGGTATTCCATCCCACTCCTGACTTGTGCCTTGTCGATGGTGGGACAGGCTTTGGCAGGGGGGGTCAGGACGGGAGTTACTCACTGCAGAATTTCCAGCCTCTGACCTGCTCCTGTAGCCGATGTGTTTATGTGGTGGGTCCAGTTGAGTTTCTGGTCAATAGTAACCCCCAGGATGTTGATAGTTGGGGATTCAGTGATGGGAACACCATTGAATGTCAAGGGATGATGATTAGAATATCAGAAATAGGTCATTGCCTGTGTGTGCCGTGAATGCTGTTCCCAATTTAATTGAGACAGAACCCATCACCATAAATTGGAGAATTATTCATCTTGAAGAGCTGAAAGTAGAATTGGGAGAGGATAAAGCAGAGAGAACAGCCACGTATTGGGAATAACTCATGCCAATAAGCTAACATGGAGTCTATTCACATGGGACAGTTGTGAAGTTTAAGATGATAGCATTGGTGTATCATAAATCTATAAACTGATGCAGCTTGGAAACAGAGACGGAATGAACTGCAGATGCTGGAGTTAGAGATAACACAGTGTGGAGCTGGAGGAACACAGCAGGGCCAGGCAGCATCAGAGGAGCAGGGAAATTGACGTTTTGGGGCGGGACCCCATTTCTGAAGAAGGGTCCCGCCCCGAAACGTCAGCTTTCCTGCTCCTCTGATGCTGCCTGGCCCTGCTGTGTTCCTCCAGCTCCACACTGTGTTATTATAGAATGGAAAAAGACTTGTTGGTCCATCTAGTCCATGACCCCAAACTAAACTAGTCCCACCTTCTTGCTCCTGGCCTATATCCCTTCAAACTTTCCTTTTCATGCACTTATCCAAATGTATTTTAAATGCTGTAACTGTACCCACACCCACCCCTTCCTCTGCAAATTAATTCCAAGCATGAACCACTCTCTGCGTAAAAAAAATTGCCCCTCATGTCTATTTTTAAAATCTTTCTCCTCTCACCTTAAACATACGCCCCCCTAGTCTTGAAATCCCTTGCCCCAGGGAAAGGGCACCCGCCATTTTCCC
Source organism: Stegostoma tigrinum (assembly GCF_030684315.1). Classification (NCBI taxonomy): domain Eukaryota; kingdom Metazoa; phylum Chordata; class Chondrichthyes; order Orectolobiformes; family Stegostomatidae; genus Stegostoma; species Stegostoma tigrinum. The sequence goes on along the minus strand of NC_081394.1, from coordinate 2,069,655 downwards.
TATCCATACCCCTCATGATTTTATAAACCTCTATAATGTCACCTCTCAATCTCCTATGTTCCAGTGATAAAATATCCCAGCCTCTCCAGCCTTTCCCTCTAACTCAACCCCTCCACACCCGGCAACATCCTGGTAAATCTCTCCCGAACCCTCTCCAGTTTAATAATGTCCTTCCTGTAACAGGGTGACCAGAGCTGGACACTGTGTTCCAGAAGAGGCCTCACCCACGTCCTGTACAACCTCAACATGATGTCCCCAACTCCCACACTCAAAGGTCTGAGCGATGAAGGTAAATGTGCTAAACGCCTTCTTAACCTCCTCCCCCCCCCCCGTCTATGTGTGACACAAACTGCAAAGAATTATATACCTGAATGTTTAATTGCCTAGAGAGCAGATTTCCTTCTCTAGTGCGTATTGGTGAAAGAGAGGGGTTTTGTTTAACAACAATTCAGTGCAGCCACTGTAACTTCACCTTGATTTTTAATCAAATTTAAATTTTGCCACCTGCAATTCTAGGATTCAAACTTGGGTCCCCAGGCTATTAGAGATAACGGGAACTGCAGATGCTGGAGAGTCCGAGATAACAAAGTGTGGAGCTGGATGAGCACAGCAGGCCAAGCAGCATCTCAGGAGCACAAAAGCTGACCCAGGCTATTAGCCTGAGCTGGTTAGCTGCTAGCCCAGTGACAATCTCACCTCCCATCATAACAAAGTGTGGAGCTGGATGAACACAGCAGGCTAAGCAGCATCTCAGGAGCACAAAAGCTGACGTTGCGGGCCTAGACCCTTCATCAGAGGGCCCTCTGATGGGTCTAGGGTCTAGGCCTGAAACATCAGCTTTTGTGCTCCTGAGATGCTGCTGGGCCTGCTGTGTTCATCCAGCTCCACACTTTGTTATCTCGGATTCTCCAGCATCTGCAGTTCCCATTATCACTCACCTCCCATCAACCTGGCTGACTGATCTTAACAGTCACCTAACAAAACCACAGCAAAACAGGAGCAGGAGAATCTGAGATAACAAGGTGTAGAGCTGGATGAACACAGCAGGCCAAGCAGCATCAGAGGAGCAGGAAAGCTGACATTTCCAACCTAGACCCTTCTTCAGAAATGGGGGAGGGGGAAGGGGGTTCTGAAATAAATAGAGAGGTGGGGGGGAGGCAGATAGAAGATGGATAGAGGAGAAGACAGGTGGAGAGGAGACAGATAGGTCAAAGAGGTGGGGATGGAGCCAGTAAAGGTGAGTGTAGGTGGGGAGGGAGGGAGTGGATAGGTCAGTCCAGGGGGTGGGATGAGGCTAGTAGGTAGGAATTGGGGGTGGGGCTTGAGGTGGGAGGAGGGGATAGGTGGGTGGAAGGGACAAGCTGGGCTGGTTTTGGGATGCGGTTGGGAGAGGACAGATTTTGAAGCTTGTGAAGTCCACATTGATGCCATTGGGCTGCAGGGTTCCCAAGTGAAATATGAAGAGGAGGCCAATCAGTACACCATGGCTGGTCTTCCAGCTGACCACCCCCCCCCCCCCCCACCCCGTTCCCGCTTCCACCCCAAACTCTCAGATTATTTTCGCTGGAGTTCAGATAAATGAGGGGGTGATCTCACAGACACTTATCAAACCCTAACAGGAGTAGATGCAGACAGGATGTTCCCAATCATGGGTGTGTCCAGAACCAGGGGTCACAGGGATAAGGGTGTTACTGACCAGGCAGCATTTATTGTCCATCCCTAATTGATCAGGGGGCAGTTAAGAGTCAACCACATTGCTGTGGGTCTGGAGTCACACGTAGGCCGCAACAGGTAAGGATGGCAGTTTCCTTCCGTAAAGGGGCATGAGTGAACCAGATGGGATTCTCCCCCAGTGGATTCAGGGTCATCATCAGATTCTTAATTCCAGATATTTTGTTGAATTCAAATTCTACCATCTGCCGTGTTGGGATTTGAACCTGGGTCTCAATACCGCTGGGCCATTGACCTCCTTTTTTTAACCCTTTCTTTATCTCCATTTCTTCACCCAAAGAGTAGAGAGCTGATGGAATTCATTTCCACAGAAAATAGTTGATGCCAAAACATTGAATTCATTCAAGAGGCAATAGATACTGTATTTGGAGGTGAGTGGGATCAAAGGTTATGGAGATAAGGCTGTTGAGTTAGACGATCAACCATGATCACGAGGAATGGCAGAGCAGATTCGAAGGGGCCGACTGGCCTCCTCCTGCACTTATCCTCGATGTTCCTATCCCTTTCGTCCTAAGAACTATCGCTAACACCTTCTTGAAAACACTCACTTGTTTTGGTGTCAACCTCTTCCTGCAGCAGAGAATTTCAGAGGGTCCCCCACTCTCTGGGTGAAGACATTTCTCCTCATCTCAGTCCTACCCCGTCTCCTTTAGCCTGTGATTCCCCCCACCATCCCCTCCCGGTGCCACATTTCTAAAATCCAGTGAGTATCATTAGACTGATTTACAGACCAAGGTTCAGCCCGTTTCGGCTCACTCGAAATCCACAGGATTGATTTGAGGCTGCCGTTATACTATTCATTCATGCCCAAAACCTGGCTTTTCTCCATATCCCTGCACGTAATTGACAGGCCCAGTTGTAAAACTCAAAACTAGGGTTTCCACTCTCGGTCGGGGGTGGGGGGTGGGGGGGAGGTGGGGTCATTCAGAGACAAAGATCCCCAGCACCCAAAGACAGCCTGTCCTTGCGAGTAGCCCAGATAAAGGGAGAGGAGCAAAACTGATAGATAGGTTCTTGATTAACAAGGGGATGGAGGGTTATGGGGAGAAAGCAGGAGAATGGGGTTGAGGAACCTATCAGCCATGATCGAAGGGTGGAGCAGACTTGATGGGCCGAAAGGCCTAATTTCTGCTCCTGTGTCTTACGGACTTATGATTGCTAAAGGGTAAAGCATCCATTAAACTCAACAACGCTGAGGGACAGAGTTTGGGAGGTCAAGCGAATGATCTGATCAAGGTTTTAACAGGGAAACAGTTGCGTGATCCCCGAGCCTAAATTGCCCGAATTTTTCAGGGATATATAGATTAGGTGGGATGCTGTGAGGGCTGGTGTGAGCTTGTGGGGCTGAAGGGCCTCCGCAATGTAGGAATTCTATGGAGGGAAAGACGGGGTCGATCAAGATAAACTCTTTCCACTGGTTGGTGACTTTAGAACAAGGGAGCAGTGTCTGGGAATGATGGATGTTAGGGAGCCCCTTTCATGGGATTTCTTTTTTGTTTCGCTCAGTGAAACTATGAAAGGACATGGGCCAAAGAAATGTATAGGGAGTTAGGCCACAGATCAGCCATGATCCCATTGGGGCCCTCTTATGGAGCAGTGGCAGTGTCCCTACTCCTGGACCAAGAGAACCGGGTTCAATCCCCAGATGCTTGCCGTAACATCCGTCTGAAGCAATCAGGTTGATTTGAAAAGTAGGTTAAGTTTGAAAACAAAACAGGATCTTGTTGAGGGGCTGAATGGCCTCCTGATGGGGAATTCTCAAAGCTAGAATAGTCAGAGTCAGTCCATACAGAACACTTCTCTCCACTAGTGACCAGTCCAGAAACTGCTGTTATTCCATGACTTTCTCTCTCTCCATTAGCTTTGGTATATTTTCAAAGCCGGGGTGAGGGTGGGGAAGGTCACACCCTGGCATGGAGTGATAGAGCAGAGAGGCACCTTACCCAACAAGAAGAGCTGAAACATCAGAAGCCCCATGAATAGACAGTGTTCGCTTCCACTTTCCCTCGATGTTGCTCTGTGAGAGATAAATCAGACAGGCTCATTAATGCAGAGAAATGGACAGTTGGCTGATTGCACACACAAGTGTGGGGTGCAGAGGATCCTCCAGCATCTGCAGTTCCTATTATCTCTGGTTTTATCGCTGGGCTGTCAATCCAGATAACGTTCTGGGGACCTGGATTCGAATCCAACCACAGCACTGGTGGAATTTGAATTTAATATGACTACTGAGAATCTAATGTGACCGTGAGCCCATTGTTGGTTGTTGGAAAAACCCATCACTAATGTCCTTTAGGGAAGGAAACTGCCATCCTTACCTGGTCTGGCCTACATGTGACTCCAGACCCACAGCAATGTGGTTGACTCTTATTTGCCCTCTGGGCAATTAGGGATGGACAATAAATGCTGTCTGGCCAGCAATGCCCCCATCCCATGAATGAATATAGAATTGACCCCCTCCTGGCCTGGGTGCCATTTCTGCTTGAATGCGATGGGGCTGGGAGAAAGGGGAGAGGGGTCTATACTTCCGCACGCCTCCTGTACAAGGAATTGATACCCAGCCTCAGTCTCTGAACAACCTTTCTCCAAGCGGGCCTTTCTACCCCTATTGAAAACGGTATGCCACCTAACCCCTCCATTCACCCGTGTGTCTCCCCTCCACACCAGAGGGGATACAGGGTGAGAATCATAGCTGACATTTCAGGTCTGGATGTGTCATGCAGCACTGAAACAGGCCCTCCAGTCCAAGCCAATTATAATCCAAAAGTAAACACATCCCATTTCCCAGCATTTGGCCCATATCCCTCTAACCCCTTCCCATCCATGTCCCCATCCAGGTGCCTTTTAAATGCTGTAACTGTACCAGCCCCCACCATTTCCTCTGGCAGCTCATTCCATACACGCACCACCCTCTGTGTGAAAAAGTTACCCCTCAGGTCCCTTTTAAATCTTTCCCCTCTCACCTTAAACCTCTTCCCCTCTAGTTTTGGGCTCCCCCACCCTGGGGGGGAAAAGACCTTGTCTATTCACCCTATCCATGCCCCTCATGATTTTATAAACCTCTATAAGGTCACCCCTTCAGCCCCCGACGCTCCAGGGAAAAAAAGTTCCAGCCTATCCCGCCTCTCATTATAACTCAAACTTTCCATTCCCAGCAACAAGTTGGTAAATATTTTCTAAACACTCTCCAGCTTAACAATATTTTTCCTATAACAGGGCAACCAGAGCTGGACACCGTGTTCCAGAAGAGGCCTCACCCACGTCCTGTACAACCTCAACATGACGACCCCAACTCCTACACCCAAAGGTCTGAGCGATGAAGGTAAGAGTGCTAAACACCTTCTTAGCGCGCCCCCCACCCCTGTCTATGTGTGACACAAACTTCAAAGAATTATGTACCTGAGCCCCTCGGTCTCTGTTCTATAACACTACCCAGGGCCCTGTTATTAACTGTATAAGTCCTGCCCTTGTTTGTTTCACCAAAATGTAATACCCTCACATTTATCCAAATTTAACTCCATCTGCCCCTCCTCAGCCCATCGACCCAATTGATCAAGATTGCTTTGCGATCTGAGATAACCATCTTCACTGCCCACTATCCCATCAGTCTTGGTGTC